>NW_023601496.1:0-19419 GCF_014898055.3 Talpa occidentalis
TTTACTATTATGTGTCTTGCTGTATTTTTCCTTTTGTCGTGGAAGTTTGGTGTTCTTCTTGCTTCTTTTATATCAATTTTCAGCTCCTTCTTCACATTTGGGAAGTTCTCTTCAATTATCTCTTTGAATATTTCCTCTGTTCCTACTTCTCTCTCCTCTCCTCTGGTATTTCTATAACTCTTATATTTCCTTTCCTCATGGAGTCAGATAGTTCCCGAAGTCTTTTTTCATTCCTTTTTCCTTCGTACTTCTCTTTCCTTTTCTGTTTTGGTTCTTTTTATTTCTGTGTCTTCAAGAGTACTTATTCGTTCTTCCATTTCATCAATTCTGCTTTCATTGCTTTTCCCAGAATTTTTTAGTTCTTCCATTAATTCTTTGATCTCCTGCATTTCTTTTACTTCCCTCTTTAGGGGACTCAATTTCATTCTTCTGATCGTTGATTATTTTTCCCTTATCATTGTTTTCCTTTATGACTTCTGTCAGTTTTTTAATCACGGCAATTTTAAATTCTCTTTCTGGAAGGCTCAGAATTTCTTCCAAGTTACTGTCGTTGCAATCTGGGGCTGGTTTTCTTTTTGTGGTGTGCTTTTTCTCTGGAGAGTTGCTAGGTTGCGTGTGGTTCTTCCTCCTCCCTACTGTCTGTTTTCTAATTTGCCGTATGCGTAGGGACACTGTGTTGTTGGGACTGGCCGGCATCTGGGTGGGCTTCTCTGCTCCCCTCTGGTTCTTCCAGGAGTCATCTGTTAGTTTCAAGCAGTCTTTACTGGAGAAAGGTCCCTGTTCTAAAATGCCGATGTGGGGACACACTCCCCTGTGCGCCTGGTCTGCCCCGGCGGTGGGTTCCTGCTCCCCCTCTGGGCTTGGACTGCAGGCCAGAGGGGGTCTGGCGTGGGCGAACTTCCCCCGCCTCACCTCTGGCTCTGAGAAAGCCTTCTGCAGGTAGTCTTTACTGAAGAATGTCCCTATTCTATAATGGTGATGTGGGACACACTCCCTGCGCGTCCGGTCTCAGGCACACTCTTCTGCGCGCCTGGTTCTGCCCCGGCTGTGGGTGCTCGCTCTCCCTGTGGGCTCAGACTACTGTTCGGAAGGGCCCGGTGTGGGCTAACTCCCCAGCTGGCCACTAGCTCCTTCAGGAGCCTCTGCTGGCTTCCAGTCGCTAGGTGGCGCCAGAGATCTCTCCTAGAGCCCTTGGGGAGCTGATTTTCCACCCCGTGGGACAGGGAGCAGAGCGGGGATGGTAGGGTACACCCTCAACGGCTTTGGGGTGCTGTGTCTGCCTTGTGCCCCACCGTCGTGGGGAACCCATGCCCCTAATTTCGTGCCCCGGGTCTCAGTTCCAAAGCCCTCAGTTTCAGGACGCGGGCTGTAGCCCAGATCAGTGGCGCGGGAATGGCGCCTTTTGCACCCCGCTCCCGTGCCTGGGCCGCCTGGTTCCTGCTCACTCAGGGAGGGACTTTCACCCCCGTGAGGGCCTCCGCGCGTCTCCCCGCCAGCCTAGGTCGCAGGCGCGGGGAGCCTGAAGCGCGCCGCCAAGCGCGCCGCTCTCCGCGCAAGCTTACCGGCAGCCCGGGCTGTGTGCGCGTCTCCCGGGGTCTTGTTCTTCTCTAATGGCGCCCGGAGCCGTTCGCTCACCGCCGCGGCGGATCCTGCAGGGTTCGCCTCAGCTCCCGTTCACGGGGTGTGGTGGCTGCAATAGTTCCTTTCCACTCACAGTCCCGCTTGCTGCCTCGTTTGTTCTTATGGGCCGTTTTGGTTTGTTGTTTTCCTCTCTCTGCGGGTCGGAGAGTGCCCGCCTCTGTGGGCGGGGAGGGGAGCAGGGTTCTGCGCTTCCCTCCCTTCTGGTCCTCTTTTATGGCCACTTTCTTCTTCGGGTAGTTTGCTAGCATCACCCGTTTATCTTTCGTGTCCCGGTTCTCACTGGGACCTGCTGCTTTTCCTCCCTATTAACTTTTTTAATGGGAGATCTTACTCGCAGCGTCTCCTCGCCGCCATGTTGCTCCGCCCCTCTACTACTCATTGTTTTTGAATCTATATTTTATAATCAATCTGTCAAGTTCTGTGAGATTTTCATTAAGGTTATAGGAATTCTATAGATGAATTAGGGTCAAATGGATCTCTTTAGCACGATAAGGATTTTTGGACCATAAACATAGTGTTTCTCTCAACTTACCTAGGTTTTCTTTAATATTTTGAGTATTATTTTGTGTAAATCGATGTATTTATTTTGCTAATTTTAGAAGGTCTATAGATTTTTGTAAATGTTATCCTTCTTAAAGTTATATTTTTATAATACTTGTGGAAAAATTAGGTGGTAGAAAAGGTTGTTCCTTATGTTAACTCCAATTAAAAATATATTAAATATTTATTTAAAAATACTACAGAAAAAAGACATAATGATAATAAAAAGATAAAATGTCTAGGAAGAAAATTAGGATAGTGCAAAATTTCTATGAAGAGAAAGTGAAATCATTGAAAGAGATAAGGGAGGGAACATGCTGTCCTTAAGTAGGAAGATTCAATATCCTGATGAGCTAATTCTCCCTCAAACAATCTATTAATTTATAGTTAGTCGATAGCAATACTACTAGGACATAATTGGAACTAGATAAACTAGATTTTCAAGTTCCTGGGTAAAATAACTGTGCAAAAAAGATCAGAAAATGCTGAAGAAAAAAAATTAATTTGAGAATAGTAGATATATTTATAAGTCTATAATAATTAAAACATCATGGCATGGATGTATAAGTAAACAGATCAGCATAATTGTTTAAAGTCCCAGAAACTGATCAAAAAAAAAAACAAAGTAGGGATTGAGTATGTGAAAAAATACTCAGTATATATGTCATTGCATATCAGTGTGGACATTAATGATATTTAACAGTGTAAAAATTTGGATATTTATCAGAAAATACTACATTGGATTCTTATCCTCATATTATATTAAAATAAATAAAATGAATTCAATATTAAGTATACATCAGAAAACTTCAAAAATACCAAAAGTCGAAGACAATTAATCTTTGTAGAAAGAAGGCCTTCTTAAGCATGGCACTGGAAAAAAAAATCAAGAAATTGATACATTTAATTAGAAAATAATAAAACATTTCTCTTAAACATTTCTGCAACTATTAAGAGTATAATTCTCTCTCTCTCTCTCTGTCTCCACCTCTTCTTAAACTGTGCAGGCTTTGCAAGGTTTACTGAACCATCATTCTAGTGAAACCCCATGATGCCACATCCTTCAAGGTAACATCAATTGTAATTTTCTAGGACCTCAGTCATAGGCTTGAGTCCATAACAACACCACTCAAGAGACTGTTCTTTCTACTACTTCATCCAAAAAAAAACATGTAAACCAGAAAAACAAAAACAATAAAATAAAAATCAATTCTATCAAGCATGAAGGAAGTCTTTTAATTCAAGTAGCCAACATTTAGTTGAGAGTAATGAAATCTCTTTTCTTACCAAATACATTTTGATTTTAACAAGTGCAAAAAATATTTATTCAGACTCTGCAATATTTAAGCTATTTAAACTCATGCCCATAATTATACTCTTAATAGTAGTATTTTCAGTTTGATGTTCATTCTTTCACTCTGTCTCTGCCTTCAACAAATATTTACTGTATAGCTGATTTATGTAAAAGTTGCTTGGCATGGTTGTCATGATTATCATAGTTCCTGCCCTCATGGAAATTACAAATTCTCAAAACAATAGGAGATTCCATTTTGAGTCAAAGACAAAAATATAGGTTGATACTTAGTGTACCTGGCATGGCATAATTTGAGCTGACTAAGATCAGTTTAGTCATTCTAAAAGATGAGTGGGACCAAGATATGCTGTCATTAGTGATTTTTTTTTTTTTTTTAAGAATCGACAGCTATAAGTTGACAACCAATTTATGCTATTGTTTGCATACATTCTTACAAACATTTTCCTAAATTCTGGACCTGCTAAAGATGTTTTTATTCATTGCTTATGAAAACAATAATATATATCTGTTCAATTTAGTAGTGGTGAATTAAATCTTGCATCTTATCAAATTCGTCTTTACATCTATTATATTTTTTGTTTTTAAAAGATTTATTTATTTATTTTATACAAGAATCCGGGTACAGGCCAGATGTGTGGGAGGGTGAGAGGATTCACCAGAGACAGAATGGGGAACAGAACAGACATACTCAGTGAAATACACTGCTGAGGGGAGCAGCAGGCGCAACAGGAGAGGTCTGTCTGCCATGTGGGACACTAGCCGGCCAGCAGGGATGGAACCGGCGCTGCAGAGGTTGTGGACAGCTTCACAGTGCTGCACTAAACCGCCTGCACCACCAGGGGAGGCCCTATGAGTTGGTAATTATTTGGTCAAAGTGTCTATTAGTATCAGTTAGATGAGGTTCTCCTAATAAAACTGTATACATCTGAGTTTTCTCCTTCACAGTCATGACTGTTAACTCTTTGGGTTGTTAATAGATAATCAACTAGCTTTGTAAAGACCATTAAAATGTCTTTCCTAGTTTCTTGAAACCTTCTTTCTTTCTCAACAACTTCTCCCTCTTGGAGTGCAAGTGTATCCTAATAGTGGTTTAAGGTGAGTCGCCGGCAGTAGGTAGCATTTTCAAAGCAGGACTCTAGACTGGTAATCTGTCCTTCTGGTTTCCATACAAACAAATCAACCCTAGATCATAAAACTCAACCTGTAATAACAATCACTCATGTTTAATGAATTGCCAACTGGTTTGAAAACCTGTTCAAATATTTTGTACCACTCACAAAAGCAATTGTAATAAACTGCTTGGTTATAAAAATCATGTAACACATAATTATTGGCATTATCATGTTCATTTGTTTTGTCATTTACTCTTTTTGGAACCAGAATTCTTGGTTTGAAAAAACAACTTTCCAGTGGCATTTCCTATTTTGAATTGTGATGTGAATTTTAAGTAAAAAATAAACTTGGGTTAGTGATAAAAATGAATTTGGACCTTTTTTAAAATAAAAGATCATAAACTATAATTTTATATGAGTCACTACTCATTAATATAATAATAATTTTCATAGGGGATTTACTGCAATGTGTATAGAAAAGCCACTATGGGAACTCATAAAGGTTTTGTGGTTTGTCAAAGTTTTAAATTAATTTTTTTGTAAGATAAATGACTTGGAGCTGTAAACAAGTGCTGAATTTAGCATGGGGAACTTTGGATTTTAAAAGAAGTTAAGGTCCTGACTTATTTATGCTGGCCAGGACTTTAGTTTCTGATGTCCTAAGAAATATTGAGTTCTTGTGCTTCAAATGCTGCTAGAAATGGATCTTCCAACATTTTGTGTTGTGCTTGTCCATATAATGGGTGCTTTGATTTTAAAAGACCTGTGTAAATAAAGAATCTACTTTGTTTCACAAGCCATAGGCAACAATTTTGTCAGACTAGCCAAATACTAGAAATATGTAGGAAAAAGAAAAAATCTCCCTAATTTATTTATTATTTCTTTATGTTTGATATTATATTTACTGTGATAAAGCAGGCTTTCATCATTATTTCTGCTTTAGGAATTACAGGTTTAAACTTCTACAAATGTGTAATTTACATCCTGTCCAATACCAGTGTTCCAATAATTGAAAGATATGTTCCACTGGGGCCCTGTCTGCATTAACTCTCACCCTGCCACTATCCCTCTTCGGTTGCCTCTGTTTTGCACAGGAATATTAAGACCTTTTGTTATGTTTCTCTATATTCCTCATATAAGTGAGATCATACAATATTTGTTCTCCTTCTGACTTATGTTGCAAAGCATTATCCTCTCCAATTCCATCCATTTCGTCATAAGCAGCAAGAGTTTATCCATTTTTATAATTGAGCAGTATTCCATTGCATAAATTTTTAAGATCTACTTCTCTGTCCTTAGGCATTTAGACTGTTTCCATAACTCTGTTATTGTAAATAGGTCTGTAATAAATAGATTGATAGAAGTACATATATCCCTTTGAATTAGTTTTTTTGTAATCTTTGGGCAGATACCTAAGAGTGGAATTAAAGGGCTATATGGCAAATCTATTTTCAATATTTGGAAAACATCCAAACTGTTTTCCTCAAGAGTTGTACCAGTTTACATTCCTGCCAACAGTGTACAAAGTTTCCTTTTTCTCTATATCTTTGCTTCTGGTCTTTCTGATATGAGCCATTTTCACAAAATGGTTTTGATTTGCATTTCCTTGATGATAAGTGATGATGAGCATTTTTTCAAGTACCTACTGGTCATCTGTATACCTTCTTTGTTTATTTAACTTTTCTGTGGATTTTTAAATTGGGTTAATTGTTCTCTTTTTGCTGAGCTGCATGAGTTCTTTATATATTTTAGATATCGATATTTTGTCACATGTATTATGTACAAGTATTTTCTCCATCAATTTGGGTGTCTTTTTGTTTAACTGATTCTTTTGCTGTCTGAAAGCTATTTAGCTTGATATAATGCCATTTGTTTATACTTGGTTTTGCTTCTCTTGCCATTAGACATGAATTCCTAAAAACATCTCTGAAGCCAACATTTTGATGTGTTTTACCCCCCCGTTCATCCTTTAGTCTATGTTCCATTTGCTTGCATGGTTTTTTTCCAAGTTTCTATTTTGAGTCAGTAATTATATTTGAAGGCCAGGTTATTCTCCTGGAGACAACAAAATGTCATGTTTTGCTTTTTGACCCAACATGTCACTTCATGTCTTTTGATTGATAAATTCAGTTCATTTACATTTAGGGTGATTATTGATATATGAGAATTTGGTTTTCTGTTTCTGTCTAGTTCCTTGTTCATTTTTTTTCCCCTATGGAGTTTCCATTCTTTGATTTAGGTGGGCACCCCTTTCAATATTTCTTGTAGGGAAGTCTGGTGGTGGCAATCTCCCTCAGCTTCTGTTTGTCTGAGAAGAACTTTATATTTCCTTCTTATGTATTTATTTATTTATTAAGATTAATTAATTAATTAATTAATACAAACACTGGGGACAGTCAGAAGCACGGGAAGGTGAGAGAATTCATCAGAGCCAGAGCGGGGAACAGAACAGGCAGACCGACAAAGTACACTGCTGAGGGGAGCAGCGGGCATGGCAGGAGAGGTCTGTGTATCATGTGGGACCCTTGTTGGCGGTCGGGGATCGAACTGGCGCTGCAGAGGCTGCGGGCAGCTTCACAGCCCAGCGTTCAACCGCTGCGCCACCAGGGGAGGCCCTTCCTTCATATTTAAAGGACAGTCTTCTGGGATTCCTAGCTGGCAATTTTTGTCATTGAGTATTGTGAATACATTGTTCCATTCTCTTCTTGTCTACAGGGTTTCTTCCCAAAAGTTTGATGTCAGTTATATGAGTTTTCCTTTATATGTTACCTGCGTTTGCCCCCAGCCACCTTCAATATTATTTGTCTTATGATGTTGTAATCTTCATAACTACTTGTCTTCATGTAGGTCTTATTACAGTTAACTAACCAGGTACTTTTTTTTTTTTTTTTAGCTTCATGAACTTGTATATTTATTTCATTCCCCAGGTTTAAGAAGTTTTTCTTTAGTATTTCTTTAAATAATTTATCTGTTTCTCTCTCTCTATTGCTTCTGGGATACCAATTATCCTTATGTTGCCTTTCCTAATGGAGTTGGATATTTCTTTGTGTATTTCTTCATTCTTCTTTGTATTTTCCTTTCTTCTTCCATATGAGTTATTTGTGTATTATGATCTTTGAGGCATTAATTTGGTCCTCCATTTGTTCTAGTCTGCCTCCATAACTGTCAGCAGAAATTTTTAGTTCTCTATCAGTACTTTTGCATCCTATAACTCCATTATTTTCTTTTTTTTTTAAGATTTACTTATTTATGCATACAAGAACTGGGGTATCGACCAGAGGTGTGGGGGTTGAGAGGATTCACCAGAGACAGAGGGGGAAACAGAACAGGTGGATTGACTGAAATACACTGCTGAGGGGAGCAGCAGTGAGACAGGAGAGGTCTGCTGCGCCATGAGGGTAGCTCCCTGGCTGGGTATCAAACTCGTGCTGCAGTGGCTGCAAATAGCTTCATAGGTTGCATCTTAACCCCTTCCACCACCAGGGGGCCCACCATTATTTTTTTGATTAAATCTTAAATTTCTAATTTCTGTTAATTAATTTTATTTCTCAAGTCATTTTTTTGCATTTGATTCCATTTCTTTATCATAGAAATTTTAAACTCTCTATCTCATAGGAAGATGAGATCATCCATACTTTTGTGATTGGGTTCTAGGGAGTTGTTCCCTCCTTGTGATGACATGTTCCCTTGAGGTCTCAATTGTCTGTGTTGTGGGTTGTGCTTTTTTTTTTTTTGCCTCCTCTATTAGATCTTCTCCCCCGGAATTTGTCCTATCCAGCTGTGCAAGCTGAAGACTTCATGAGAGCCATTAGAGCATGATGAGGGGGAGGGAGGTACTGCTTCTGATTCCTCACCTTGGCAACCAGCAACCAGGAAATCCTTTGTTCTCAGGTGCTCTGTTTTCTGTGGTTTCCTGTAGTTTCTGACTATATACTCAATGCAACACCAGAGTTCCCAATGAGGGAGGGGTAGGCTTGTCTTCATTCTTTCCAAAGTCTCATGTTAAGAAGTCCTGTGTTGCAAAATCTGTGTACTTGTTGTGCCTGGCAGTTCTGTGCTTTTCCCTACAGTGGGGCCAGACAGGCACTTGTTCTTGAAGTTTCTTTGTGTGCACAGTCCAGAGGTCATGCTGGAATGGTGGTGGAGAGTGGTGGGCATGCCCCCAGTCTCTGAGAAGCCTGTGATCTAAAAACCCTCCTGTGGAAAATTATGCATGTGATACGCCTAGCAGTGCTGTACTTTCACCAACAATGGAGCCAGACAGGTGTCTGTGCTCTCAGTTTCTTTGTGAGCACAGAGAGAGGTCAGAAGCAGGTGGGAGAGAGAGCTGTGGGCTTAGCCACAGTTTCTGGGAAGGCTGTGGTCTAGAAGCCACCTGCAGAAATGTCAACGGGCACCATCTAGTTGTTTAACATAGGGCTAGACAGACTTTTGTGTGCAGTCTCTTGTTAGCATAATTCAGAGGCTGTACTCTGGCAACGTTTCAATTTTAATGCAGATTTACACAAAGTTAGTTGAGATACATTTAGTGAGAATCCTGTTGCACAACAGAGTGTGTAGATAGCTGCTGAAGTCAGGGAGCCAAGTGCCAATGACAAGTAACTGCCAAGCATCCTCATATTTGGCTGTTCAGTATCTCGATATCTGGGAACAAGAGGTAAGTGTATTTTTTGATACTTCCTATATAAAATTGATTAAAATGTCAGGTTATTTATTTATAGTGCAGTTAGGGCTAGGTCAATGGCAATAGATTGCTTATGATGAAGTGGGAAATATCTACATAAGCAAGTTCTATGATTGTCTTAGAGTCTCTATGTAAAACTCATCAATCAAGGGCCAAGAGGAGATTTCACCAGTGAGACTCAACACCTCCAGGTGCAGGAAAAGTGTGAAAAACACCTAGCACCTCTTAAAAGGCCTTCAAATTAATTTCAGCTGTTAAACCCTCTGAGCCCACATTATGCAATTTCTCTTGCTATGGGGTTTCAGCCATCATATATCTTAATTATGTAGAAAGAAGTTAAACCACAAAAGATGGGTGACTTACCAAAGACTTGGGAGAAAATCTAATTAGAACTTATTTATTATTATTTTTTTTAATGAGACCAGCACATACCCTGATACCAAAATCTTATTAGAACTTTAATTAGATTTGGTAACTTTCTCTTTCCCCATAAGTTCTCTTTCGGCTTTTTGGGGGTCACATGAATTACCTGGTGTAGTGCCAGGAAGGGCACAGAGGAGGATCTCTATGATCCGAGCAGAGGGGTAAAGGAGAGTCCTTGTGCCCTTGATGACTTTTTCAGACTTTTATTGAGACTGTTACCAGGTACACAGCAGGCAGGGGTGCCGGGGCCAGGAGGCTGGCAGGCCTCCCAGTCCCCAGTGAATCTTCATTCTTTCTGGGCTCTCTGGTGTCCTCTCGTGGTCTCTGCTTCTCCTTTGCTGCTCTGCTGGTCCTGTTCTCACTGTTCTTGTTTTTGCTCTGCTCTCTCGTTCTGCTGTTCTGCTACTCTTTCTCTGCTGGCATCCCAGTGACGCCACCCTTATAAGCCCAGTCTCTGCCAAGGTGTGTCCACCTATGCATGCCCACACCCTGCTCCAGGTGTCCTCCATCTGACATGCACGAAGGACCACCAAGATCCATCATCAATGCTAATGGCAGGAGGGCAGAAAAGCCTGATAATCACATACACCTGGGTAAAGCAATCTGACCTTAATTTAACCAAGGGGGGAAAGCTATCCTTTGCCAGGAGTCTCCTGTATCTGATGACGATCTAAGCAGTTAACACGTGCAGATGATGTGACACAGACAGGAAAAATACTCGAAAGAAGGTAATCATCTGCTGTGATGTTATAGTATTTATAGAGTGGACTTTGTGTTTGATGTCCCAAATCCATTCCATCCTTCATGATTAGTCCAGTGAATTTTCCCATGACCAGTGAATGATTCAGGGTTTATCAGGTCTAAGCAAACTGGCACACTGAAATATAAGGGGTGTTGAGGATAGCTTAAAGAATCTAGTTAAGAGAGAAGAGATAAAAAGAGAAAATATATGAAAAATATATATATATATATGCACACACACACACATATACAAAGCTACTAACACAAACACTAAATTGGTAGGAAGGGAGAAAATAACTAGAATGCTACCTGTTTGCCTGTTCATTTCATACCTAGTCATCCCCAGATTTGCTACTTGTAAATCAACCTTAGCATAAAGTTGTTCTCACCGAGCAGAGCAGGAAGATGCAAATATTGCTTAGATCTTTTTGATGACAATCAAGAGTTACTAAATCAATTCTTCAGAAACCTAAAAGTCTGTAACCTCTGATGTCCCTGTAGAGTGAGTTAATACATTTTTTGCATTATAAATCCATCTGAGTTGGATTTCTGTTCTTGTAGTAGAAATCCCAATCAATATACTTTAACATTTTTAATTTGCTTTATAACATATTGCTTTGGGGCCTATGTACTTTCCACATACCCCAATTGTTTATCTACTATTCTCTGTACCCTAGAAGATTGGTGCAGGGTAAATGATTGTCAGGCTTTTCTGCCCTCCCGCCATTAGGATTAATGATGGCGGACACCTAAGTAGGGTGTGGGCCTGCTTACGTGACTTGACCTGGGCTAAGATTGGGCTTTTAAGGGTGGCATTGTGGGGACGCCAGAAGAGCACCAGAAGAACAAGCCAGAGAGAGAATGAGAACAAGCAGAAGAGCAGGGAACGACCAGGAGAGCAAGCGAGAGCCCGGAAGAGTACCAGCAGGGAAGCAGAGGCCACAAGAGAACCAGAGAGCCCAGAAAGAGTGAAGACTTGCTGGGGCTGGGAGGCCTGCAGCCTCCTGGCTCCCCGGCACCCCTGCCTGCCAAACCTGGTAAACTCAATAAAAGCCTGAAAAAGCCACTGAGGGCTCCAGAACTTTCTCCCTTGTAGGGTAAGAAAATATCAGGCTTTTCTGCCCTTCCGCCATCAGGATAGATGATGGATCCTTGTCCTGAATGCATGCCTGATGGTGGGCACCTGGAATAGGGTGTGGGCATAGGTAGATGGGATTCAGCTGAGCTAAGACTGTGCTTTTAAGGGCGGCGTCACGTGGGGGACGCCAGCAGCACCAGCACAGCAGCAGCCGCAGCCGAAGCCGAGAAGCACAGAACGAACGCTAGAGAGCCCAGATAGAGTGAGGACTTGCTGGGGGCTGGGAGGCCTGCCAGCCTCCCAGCCCCCCAGCCAGCACCCCTGCCTGCCATATGCTGGTGAACCCCAAATAAAAAACCTGCAAAACTACTGAGGACTCTGACTCCTCCTTTACCCGGTCTGCATGGGATCAGAAAACCTGCACTGTGCCCAGTCCTGCCCTTACAATGGCGTATGTCGGCAAGATCCATGCAGAAGGGTATTGGAGCCCTCCGAAGACTGGAGGGACTAAGGAGAACAGACTTGCCTGTGACGACGCTGGAGGCACCATGGCGGTATATAAGAAGATGGATACGTCCACGAGCTACAGGATGAGACCTGGCGTGAAGGAGACGCCCGAAAGGACCAGCCAATGACACCGGAAGGGACCAGCCAACGACACCGGATAGGACCAGCCAACGACACCGGAAAGGACCAGCCAATGACCCTGAGGCAGCAGGCCATTGCTGAAGCAGGGAGAGGCCAATGGACTGATAGACTGATGAACTGATGATTTTGGACTGACAATCCCGCCAGAAGGCGGAGGACCTTACAGGTTATGTTTATTTTTTGAGAATCTGGGGGTGGCCAGTGGGCCTAGATGGCCAAAAGCAGCCTGTGTATGCCCAGTGGCCAGGTGGAGGAGAAAAGCCATCTAAGGTGGCAAAAGCTGGTACTGATGCTAAGTTGAGAAGCCCTAAAGCGGCTGTTAAGCAGCCTGGGTATGCTGAAGCCCTGTGAGTCTCGTAAAATCACCTATGGGTGATGCCCTGCTCATTCTTGAGTGAGGGTGAGGAGCTGAGGAGCCCGTCCTTGGGGGACGGGTGGGGATGTGGCTTGGGGTAGAGCCCAAGCCAAATGCAAAGTTTGGATCCCCAACCCATGTGCTTGTGCAGTGGGTTGGCTGAGAGCAGGGGTCTGTGAGTCGCATGGGTGGCCATGAGGCCGAGTGTTGGAGCGACTGCAGACAGAAACCCTGAGGGTTTGGCGATTACCCCCAACAGAATAAAATTGCCAATCCCAGAGCTAGTGCATCCTGGGGGTGGATGCGGTGTGTGCCTTGTAGCCGAGACTACAGCCAGAGAAGGCCAGGAAGCCTGACGCTCCTGGTGTGATATAGCAGATGCCGTGTGTGATTTCCCCTCCCTCGCATGAGCAGTGCCTTCGGCAGCAGATTGGTGGCTCATCTGCTGGTACCAATAATTGTCTTTTGCACTTGGTGGTGCCCTGCCTGGACTTATTTATGTTCTGTTGTATTTTGTTATGTTGTATTTTGTTATTTGATGTATTTGCTTTTGTGGGCCAGGCTGCATTGTTTGTTTGCTTAGAAAATTGTGTATATATGTATAGACTGTATGGCAGAAAACCCTGAGGGGGTGGACTGTAGGGTAAAGAAAATATCAGGCTTTTTCTGCCTTCCGCCATCAGGATAGATGATGGATCCTTGTCCTGAATGCATGCCTGATGGTGGGCACCTGGAATAGGGTGTGGGCATAGGTAGATGGGATTCAGCTGAGCTAAGACTGTGCTTTAAGGGCGGCGCACGGGGGGACGCCAGCAGCACCAGCACCAGCAGCAGCCGCAGCCGAAGCCGAGAAGCAGCAGAACGAACGCTTAGAGAGCCCAGATAGAGTGAGGACTTGCTGGGGCTGGGAGGCCTGCCAGCCTCCCAGCCCCCCAGCCAGCACCCCTGCCTGCCATATGCCTGGTGAACCCCAAATAAAAAACCTGCAAAACTACTGAGGACTCTGACTCCTCCTTTACCCGGTCTGCATGGGATCAGAAAACCTGCACTGTGCCCAGTCCTGACCTTACACTCCTTTACCCATCTATAGGGTCAGGAAGGAACAGTGCAGGTTTTCTATGATCCCGCAGACCAGGTAAGGGAGGAATCAGAGTCCTCAGTGGCTTTTTGCAAACTTTTATTGGGGTTTACCAGGCAGGCCTCCCAAGCCCCCAGCAAGTCTTCACTCTATCTGGGCTCTCTGGCGTGTTCTCTCTCTCTCTCTCTCTCTCTCTCTCTCTCTCTCTCTCTCTCTCATCCCCCACTCCCCCCCACTCCAGGTACCCGCCATCAGGCATGCATTCAAGACCGTAAGGATCCGTCATCTATCCTGATGGCAGGAGGGCAGAAAAGCCTGACATTTTTCCTTACCCTACACCGTCTGTTCCAACTGTAGAGATCCTGCTCTGTGCCTTCCTGGCATTGTAGTTGTCCACCTGGTCCACATGACCTGGGTTCTTTTGCTCTCTGATGTCCAGCTAGGTTCACCAGTGGGAGGCACCATATAGGACATAGGAGGACAGAGGAAGACATTGGATGGTTCTTTCATAATTCCTACCTTAGACACAGATTTTCTTTAGCAGCTGTGCCCCTCTGTGGCTATAGCTCCTGGAGGGGGATGATCCTCCTCAGCCCCAGTAACTCTTTTCTCCCTGTTTCTTCAGACCTGGAGTGGTAAGTCATCCCTCTGTTGCATGCCTCTGTCTACCTCAACATTTCTGGTTCATTCTTTTAATTTTGTGTATATCTCTGGAAGTAGCTTTTCAATAAAGTCTCTTCATTGGAGTAATCTGCAGGCAATTCCATTTTCTTCCATGACCTTGACTGTTACAGCCTATCCCTTTCATGCTTTTATTTATTAAAAAAAAACTATAAAAATCAATCCTGAATTATAAATTAAGCTATTCAAGGTAGAGATTGGAGTTTAGTAAGTGAGGAATCTGAAAACCTTTTTCCTTCTGGTGAGTTAGAAGTTGCCAAGTTTTTATGCAAATATTTTAGGATTTGTGGAGCATGCACTCTTTGTTGTAACTACCACCACTGCCATTTTTTAACAAATGGGTAGAGGTGTTCCAATAAAACAAGTGGTGGTATGGTTTTTGGTCCCTGGCCTCTGCTCCCTAACCTCTGAGTTGGCTCATTTGGCTTGTGACCTTGAAGTGTGGAAACGAGATGCTGGTTTCCTAGTTTCAAAAGAGAATACTATGTAAGGGACACTTTTTTAAATTACAAGGTAAGTCTTTTAAATGATCAAGTCGTTGTGGGAAGATAACTTTTATGTGCAACATAGCATGAAAGAAAAGTTTCCTTTGTTAGCAGAGATCTGTAGCATGGAAAATCTCACCCTCATCTGAGCCCTACACACTCCCCTCTGGAGTCTCTGGTAGATTGTTAGTTCAGGGCAAGGCACTGGTTGTAGCAGCCAATTTCTATTTTATATCAAGCAAGGACAGAGGAGTGACATTCTCTCAGGAGGCTTTTGAGACTGAAGGAGAGTTTAAATTGGTAAGCCACTGGAGTCTTTTTCTTCCAAGAAGGCTTCTCAGATTCCTTTCCCACTGAGGTGCTTCCACAGGATTGTCCCCAGAGGAAACTAGGGGTTGTCACTATGTTCTGCTTTGTGGTAAATCAGCAGTGCATTCTCTGTCTTCAGATTCTAGATAGTATGGGCCTTGAGGACAGAGATTCTTCTTTTTATGTGCCATGAAACCAAACACTGAGTCTTGCCCATGTTGTGCTTCCTGCTTAAATAATTGAGCTAAATTTAATTTCTCAATAACTATTTTAAAACTTGAACATACAGGTTCAGCATTGCCTGGGAAAGAGCATAAATGTCCATAAATGGACAAGAGTATATACCACATGGCTAAATATGTAAAAGTTACATCAAACTCTCTGTGACCTGGCTTGTCTTCCATTCCTGGCCCGACAGCTTTCTCATTGGCAATCACCTTTGAGATTTTTGCTCTCCCTGGGCCTTCCCTTCTATTGTCAGCCCAAGAGTTTGCACAGACTTCCTGGGGTAGAGCAAGGTGGAAACTGGACTCATTCTAAGGGTTTTTGGGTTGGCAAACCTGGCACGAGCAGTGACTTAATTTCCTAGGAAGACACTCTGGTCCAGGTCCTTTCCCTTATGCCACACTTATCTGACTCAGTACTTCCAGGTTAGTCTAAGGCTTTCTAGAACAAACTATCTAAGTATAAAGCAGCAAGAGAACAGCTATCTGGGGAATTGGTCTGCTAGACATCCACTTTGGGCGGTGGATGGCAGCCAACTTAAACAAAAAGCAGACACTCTTTTTGCTCTCTTGGGAAAGCAACTGTGATCATAGCCAATCCTTCCAACCCTTCCCAATTCTCCCCCCCACCCCACCCAACTTTGACATACATATTCTCAAGCATTTTCAATGGCCTGCTTCCTCTGGTTTGGGCCCTCAGTTCATCTCACACTGTCTTCTTCCATATTTCTTGTTTACTCAAGTAGTTACTAAACCTTTCATAATCTTTTGGCAGATGCAAGAAAAAAGAAGCAAGCATCTTTTGTCGTAGAGTTTGTGATCCTGGTGTAAACTGGGCAGGGACCCTCTTAACCAGGTTCAAGGGCAACAGAACCCAGAAGGTGCCCCTGGAGGATATTATAGGCATCTTCCCAGAGAATTTGCTCACTGAAAAAAATTGCTCCTGTTGAAGCTTTTTGCTATGGTTGGCTTATACCAGTGGTCCGGGATTACTGAAATACAGAGTTCTGGAGGCCACATTTGAACTTTCTCGTTCAGTAGCCAAGTCTGAAATAAAAGCCCCAAATAAAATTTATACATCTAAGAAGTTCCCAGGTGATGATACTTGCCTGGAGCCCATACTTGAGAACTGCTGGTGTGTATGATTGCATAGTCAGTGAATACCCCAATATAGCAATGGTTCTCGTAATTCCACAGACAAGCAATGGATTGCCCTAGCTGGCACCAACCCTAAGATATTGTTAGAAACTTGATCTTTAGTATCGGGAAAAGAAAGAAAAACATTTAAAGCTGCAAGCAATTTCGAGTCTCTAAGGGTAGGGACATGAATTTACCTCAGAGGCAATTGTTGCTTTTGGTCTGGGAAAGCCACTTGAGCCTGTCATTTATTTACAAAAATGTAAATCAAATATTCACCCACTGTTCTAGAGGGAAATGTGAAGTCAGTATTAACCCGAACACATGTTTGAAACTGAGGAGTTGAGTGTTCTATTTGATAACATGAGTTTTGGAGAAAGATTGAGCCAAACTTTTACCTGGGAGACAAAGTTGTCTGGGTGGGGATTCGGTGGGGGTTGCATGTTCCAGCATTTCTAGGCCAGTCTCATTCTGAGAGCAATTTGTTTCAAGCTGTGGCCTAATCTTTGCATGTGCAGCCATTGTTTTCCAGAACTGAGACCTGAAAGACTTAAAAAGGAGGGGTTCAATGCACAGCAACTCTACGAGGCACTTGGTATATTGCCTACAGAATATTTCAGGCAGCATCACTCATCATATAATGCAGCTTAATTATGATTTTCTGTGGTAATTTTTCTGATAGGGGTTTTTCTCTAGAGAAAAGGACTCTTTTCATTGTCAGTGTATCTTGGAATAGGTTTCAATCTAGGAAAATGAGGAGGGAGGAAATGGAACCTAAGTGAGGGAGGGATTCTTCTCCCAGGGTAGGTGGGCAGCTGGACCTGGATTCTGAAAAGGTGGAAGGATGGGGTGGGCATGAACTGTGGGATAGACTAGGGAAGGTCAGAAGATTGCTTGTAAGGGTCCTTGAAAGAAGGAGAGGGACTGTGGGCTCTGAAACTCACTTTCCTTCTTTGATATCTGAGTGCAGGGTAAATGATTTTCAGGCTTTTCTGCCTTCCCCCCATTAGCACTGCATGCCTGATGATGGGTACCTGCATTTTGTTACATTATTATACTTGGTTGTATTGTTTACTTCTGTAGGCCCATGGCTGCAGTACTGCTATATTCGCCAAGAGAAGCAGAGTCAGGAGAGAGAACGCCAGAGAGCCCAGTAAAGAGTGAAGATTTGCCAGGGCTGGGAAGCCTACCTGCCTCCTGGTCCCCCGGCACCTCTGCCTGCTGTGTACCTGGTTGCTGCACTACATGTAAAAGTTCAATAGAAGTCTGAGAAAGCCACCGATGGCTCCAGGACTCTTCTTTGCCTGTCTGAATGGGTCATAGAGAACCAGCTCTGTGCCTTCCTGCCTCTACACTGAGATTGTGCTGAACTATTGTTCACAGATGTTTAATCTCTGTTGGGAAGTGAGGGTTTAAGGGACGACATATGAGTAACTTGGAGATAACTGACCAAGGAGAGGTCAGTGTTCAAGACCACTTCTCAGGGAGAGTAGACCTTTCTGCAGCCTGGATGTGTCAGAAAGTGCTGCTGGTATGGAACAGAGAAAAGGGGTTCCTGAGCTTGTGTGAAATGACACTGTGGTTGGTAGGGAAACATTTCTTGATAGGTAGGGGCTCAAGATAAACCACAATTTTGAAGTTGTGGTATGATAAAATAAAACTGGATATTTGAGTTACAAGTGGAATATAGTTGGTTGGTGTAGTGCCAGTGTAGGTAAGGAAAAAGTCAGGCTTTTCTGCCCTTCTGCCATCAGGATAGATGATGGATCCTTGTGGTCCTGAATGCATGCCTGATGGTGGGCACCTGGAATAGGGTGTGGGCATAGGTAGATGGGATTCACCTGGGCTGAGACTGAGTTTATAAGGGCAGTGTCATGGGGATGCCAGCAGAAGCAGAAGCTGAGAAGAAGCCAAGAACGAACAGAAGCCGAGAGAGAAGCAAGAGAAGCAGAAGCCGAGAGAAGGCCGGAGAGCCCAGAGTGAAGACCTGCTGGGGGCTGGGAGGCCTGCCAGCCTCCTGGCCCCCCAGTACCCCTGCCTGCCATGTACCTGGTAATCCCAATAAAAAACCTGCAAAAGCCACTGAGGACTCTGACTCCTCCTTTACCCGGTTTGCTGGATCATAGAAAACCTGCCCCTACAGCCAGGAAGGCACAGAGCTAGTTCTCTCTGATATGAGAAGACAGATAAAGGAGAGTCCTAGAGCCCTGGGTGGCTTTTTCATAGTTTTATTGAGCTTTTACATGTAGTGCGGCAACAAACAAGGTACATGGCAGGCAGGGGTGCTGGGGGGCCAGAAGGCCGGCAGGCCTCTCAGCCCCCAGTGAATCTTCACTCTTTACTGGGCTCTCTGGTATTCTCTCTCTTTCTCTCTGCCTCTCTAGGCCAATATAAATACTGCAGCCATAGCCCACAAGAGTAAACAACACAACTGAAGATAACAATGTGAAAAAATGCAGTGCTCACCATCAGGCATGCAATCCTAATGGCCGGAGGGCAGAAAAGCCCTAAAATTATTTACCCTACAGTTGGCTTGGTTAATAATTAGATATAATTGAGGGACAGGCCTTATATGTGAACGTCCCAAGAATGACTAGAAGTAGAAAAAGTGACTACGAGTAGAAAGTTTTTCCTTCCCTTTAATAGGTAATTTAAGTCTTCACGACAAGTGAATATATCAAGATTGCTGCATCAGCAAGAAATGGAACTTCTTGTATGTAGATCTCAGATACAAAATACAGTTTCATTGAATAAGCTTCAAAAACTCCCTCTAATTAGGCAATATGATTTCCATCAATTCTATTAATCTTCCATGGCAGATACACAAAAATCCTAAACATAGAAGGAAATAAAGCCATGTTAGAGTAACATAAGGGTTGAATAGGTGCAGAAGGTCACTAAAGAAAATGAATTTTCCTGTAATTTATTTAAGAGCTCCAAAAATAACAAATTACAACAAATATCACTT
>NW_023601497.1:0-19394 GCF_014898055.3 Talpa occidentalis
GCCGGGGAGGGTCCCACATAGCGCGCAGACCTCTCCTGCCACACCCGCTGCTCCCCTCAGCAGTGTATTTCATCAGTCTGCTCTGGCTCTGGTGAATTCTCTCACCCTCCCATGCTTCTAACTGTACCCAGTGCTTGTGTAAATAAATAAATAAATATTTAAAAAAAAATAACAGATAAGGCTGTACTAGCATGAGCTTTATCCTGCTATACATAGGTACTAGGATCTATCTGTATATATGCGAAGGGACCCTTTATCTGTGGCGTTTTTAGCTAATTGTGGAGAAATTGAACAAAGTATTATAGAAAGAAATAATGGAAATATTCTCTGGAAGTCTACAATTACTGAAGTTTGCAAGTTCAATTAGACTTCAATTCTCAAAATTCTCTGTGGACAGAATGTCATGTAGAGCATTATGATTTATAAAGAAACTTTTCCAAATAAAAAAACAAAGTATCTCAATGGAGAAAATAAATCTGTGTCTGCAATACAAACACGCACACATGAATGTACATATTTATAGGAGAAACACACATGTTTTTTTCTCCAACTTGTATTGATTAAATATTAACCTTATCCAGTTGTATTATTGGTTGTGCTTTATAACAGTAACACTAAATTGGTGTTTGTACAGAGCAAAGAGAAAGGGAAATTTAGCAAGTAGTTGGTTTAGTGAAGCCAATCTATCATCCCAAATCACCAAAGCCAAACATTCAGTGGGATGGCCAGTTTTTCCTTGTTGAGACTAAGAAGCCATTCTTTGTTCGTTCTGTATAAACAGGAAGTAGGACACACAGGAAATTCTCCATTATTTGGTGGGGCTTTTCCCCAGTGTGTTTATGCAAGGTGAAACTCACACTGCTTTTCTTGTATAAAAATATATCACAAGAGACATCAGCCTTGCTAAAGATGCACAACTGTGGTGTGATGGTAGCTAGAGGGTCTCTTTGGACACAGTGGATACAGAAGTACCCAGGATAATGGCTGCAGATGCTGTCAGCTGTTAGAGATGGTCCAAATCCAGACCCAACCCTTTCTTAACTGTTTGATTTCAAGAAAGTGCCCTAACTTTTTTGTACCCCAGACTATTTCTTTACTGCTGTGATAGTTTTATAATAGTACCTATTCCAAAAGGCTATTGTAAGAATAAACATAATGTTTACAATGTGGTTAGAGCAGTGCCTTACACATAGTCATCAATAGATGTTAGTGATCATCAGACAATGAATAATGTTTCCTGTAACTGCCATTAAGATCATTAGTCATATATTAGTTTTATGGGTTGCTTCCCATTTTGCCAAAGTTGATTATAAACTTACTGGGGTTTGATTCTATAACTCTGGGTTTAGACATCCTAAAGCTTCTAAGTTGTCTGAAGAACTCAGTGACCTGGGAGGCACCATCAGTTCTAAAAGGCCATGAAGATCAGGAATTTTAAGATAAAATCCAGATTATTTGGATATTCATTCTTAAATTCTGCTTTTGACTGTCACCACAATTCTAGGAGTAACCATTTAACCCACTGTTTTAGTCCGCTCTGGCTTCTGTAACAAAATACTGTAGAAATTGGAGATGTTTTCTCACAGTTCCAGAGGCTGGAAGTCCCAGATAACGGTGCAAGCAGATCTGGGTTCAGGTGAGGAGCTCTACCTGCCTTGAAGGCACCATCTTCTCACCGTCTCCTTATATGGCCTTTTCTCTGTCCATATGTGTGACCCATCTTCATGAGCACTAGTGTAAGAGGGAGGGGCTAAGCCCTGGTCTCGTCCTCTTCTTATAAGGATACTAGGCCTATAGGATCGAGCCTCCCCCCTTATCACTTCATTTAGCTTTAATTATTTCTATAAAGACCAGGTCTCCAAATACCATTTTATTGGGGGCTAGGGTTTTAACAAATGAATTGGGGTGGGGGGGAAACAAGCATTCAGGTCATAGCACCTAAGATTTTTCCTTTCATAGGAGTCCTACAAATTCAGAAAAACAAATGTAAGAAAAAATTAACAAAATAAACAAATTAATTAGAAAAATTAAAGTTTACATTTGCTTTATTTAGCTCAAGAAAAAAATTCAGAATAACAGTGCTAACAGATCTGTTCTAACATCCCTTCTCAACCCCACACTCTCTCATTCCACACCCCTTGGGGGAGTTTCTCCCTGTCTAGGTTCTGATTTTTGCAGGGGAGTCAGTGGATTTGCTCAGTGACTGTCCTTCTGTGATAACTTTTAATGTCAAACATCTATGTTTTCATTTGACTTTTTTCTGATAGTCTTTCAAATCATTTGTTACGAATCCATACTTGTATAAATAAATCTCTGTAATGATCTATGATAGTGGTGAGGTTCTACCTGCTCAGTTTTCCTTTCTGATTTACTTCTTGGTTTTGATGATTCTGTTCATTCTCTTTCTCCTGGAGAGGAAACCTCTCTCTGGGTAGCAAACCTATAGGTTCACCAATAGCTTTTGTCCAGCAAGCATTATCTTTTACTCATTGCCCACAGTCTCCTTAAAGATGTTGGATGCAGGGCCTCCCCGGTGGCGCAGCGGTTGAGCGCTGGGTTGCGAAGCTGCCCGCAGCCTCTGCAGCACCGGTTCGATCCCCGGCTGCTCCCCGGCCACCAGAGGAGGGTCCCGCATGGCTCGCAGACTTCTCCTGCCGCCCGCTGCTCCCCACAGCAGTGTACTTCGGTCCTTCTGCCTGCTCTGCTCCCCGCTCTGGCTCTGGTGAATTCTCTCACCCTCTTGCACTTCTGACTATACCCAGTGCTTGTATAAATAAATAAATAAATAAATAAATCTTTAAAAAAAGAAAAAAAAAGATGTTGGATGCAGCAGTTATGAATCTTGGAAACACCATTCCCCTATGGCTTGGGTGCCACAGGAAGACAAAGGATGTGCCTATGAGAACACCTAGGGAGGGTGAGTGAGGAGGGGCCTGGCAAAGGGAAAAGTTTCACTGTGAGGCAGCTGCCAGAGATTGAGGGATTATATTTGAAGAGGTGTAAAGACAGATGCACAAAGTCACAGTAGTGAGTTGATTTTCAGTGTATCACATATATTTTTGGTCTTCACATGAACTATTGTGACCCAGGGATTTTGGAGAACAATATTGAAAATTTTATATAAAGGACTCCATATAATTTGTGCACCAGTTAAAAAGAAAGATTTCTTACTGTCTAGCTCCCTTTCAAGATAATTTGAACTAGGCTAATCTAGTTATCTTTATTGAAATAATCTTTTCATACAATCTTTTTGAATGATGCAATCCTTTAGCTCTGTAAGGGCTAGAAGCAGCGCCCTGCCCAACTCCCCCCTCCCCACAATGATGTTGGACCTTGTGATTCATAAGAAGGAGGGTGGGTTCTGAGCCCTCATTAGCAGCACATTTCATTCCATGGAAGGTCTTTGGGCTGGACCTATCAGCTGAAGATGGCACTCAGAAGTCATTTGCTTCACTGGGGCCCATGCAGCTCAGTCAATTCTGATTCCTAAGTGCTCTCCCTCTTCATGGGTATCGACCATTTTTCCAGGTGCATGAAAAATGGGATTATAGGGGGAGATGGTCTATACCTGCGCCTCTCCCCTCTTGTCACTGGAATTCCAGTGCCCAGCATGGAACATGCTGCCATGTTCCCTGCTACACATGGGATCCAGACTACCCTCTGCAGGGCCCCTGGGTACCACTATAACCCTCACCCACAGCAGAGCCTGCATATTTCCCTGTGGTTGATTTTAATCCTTACTTGTTTAGCATTGACTTTCCTAGTAAAGGAGGAAGTGTGAATTTTGCATTAGCTAAGAGGAGGCAGAGAGGGAAACCATACTGCCACTGTGAGGAGGAATGTTATGCATCCTGATCTCCTGGAAGACCCCGCAGCACCGCTCCCCCTCCTCATACTCCCCCTATTACCACCACCACCATGGCCGGAAGAATCAGCCTCTTCAGGAATTAGAATTGTTGGACAACTTGGGCCAGAAAGGGAAGCTCAATTATTTTTATTCCTTTAAACATCAACTATTTAAGAAAAAATGCTCTTTAGATTTTCCTTAAATACTTGATTTTTCCCCTCATACTTATGTCCATTTAACTTGGTGTTGCTATTTTTCTAAATTTAAATTGCTTTCCACTTTGCAGAAATCTCAGTGAATTGAGATTCTCTTTTCCTTGACCAGAGGGTGCCACCTGGAGCTGCCTGCCCTGGGGACAGGGTCACAGCTGGAATTGCTTTGAAAGTGAAAAATTTCCAGAGACCTAGAAGAAGGTTTTTGACCTCAGGGTCTGAATGCTAATAGTAATTCTTTGCCTATGAGGTAATGTTTTGGTGACTGTAGTGGAATTGAACCTGTGATTCTTAGGTAACATGCTGGGGAGATTTTTAACTGCAGGTCACCTCCAGAATACTTCCTGACTACAAGGAGAGAGCCAGATATAGTCTCTGAGAAGGCATTTTTTCTAACTTTCCTAGGGATTTCTCCTTGTACTCAGGGCTCAAGGAGGATTTCCCCCATCTCTCCCCCTCTCTCTCTGGGTTTTTCCTATTACTAATTGTGCAAGCACAAAGGTAATGATTTCTGATGTCTTTTCTTTTAAACCTCCACTTTCAGATCAGCAGTCTGGGGGCATAGATAAATAGGTCAGTTATTACTGACATCACAGGGAACTCCAGGCTTCAGAACAACTGTACACAGAGTTTGAAATGCAAGATAGAGAACAGTGAGATTAAAAATGTCAGTAGGCAAGGCTCATTTTAATGACAAATTCTAGCAACAGATGAGGAATAAGAATAGATCACGAAATGTCTCCTTAAGCCACATAATTAGGGGATAAAACACCTCATTTTTAGTAGTTAATGTACAATGATCAACCCTCTTGATTATCAGTAAATTCCAGGTTGCCTTACCTCATTGTGGAGGCGTTCTTGTCTTCAAACCTACCTGGTTAAGCCAGACAGACGGAAACAGCTTTCATGACTGGCTGAGCAATCATTGTTACCCACAGATGATGAGCACATTCTCAAGGGGGATTTCTGTGTGTCCCATTTTTTTGTAATCCATTGTCTCAGCTTCCCAGACGTTCCTGAATCTCCTGTGAATTCAAGACAGGTAAAGAATGTAATGCATTAGAACAATCCATCCTTTCCACAAAGGGGAAACTCCTGCAAAAATTACACCTTGCATATTAATGTCCGATGTTGGTTATTATGGTTAAAGCATTTCTGGGGTTGGTTTGGATCAACTTCCATTCCTTAAGGTTGCCCCAAATAAGAATACATTTCCCCAAACATTTTTGTGTTGTTTCCAGCCCTTCATTCTGTTTCCAGTGCTATGAATTCACTTTTCCATCAAATGTATGTGATGGACACAATCATCTACTAATCAATAAGGATACAGCCATTCAAAAATCATTGTCCTTGTCTCAAGGTAAGTTCTCAAATAATCAATAAAGTAAGCCAATACTTACACACAGTCGGATGGTTGGTGGGGCCAGATGATACAAGGTCATAGACGCCTGCTTATCATTGTGCCTGGCTCATTGACCTTTCTATAAACACCTGTGACTTAAATAAGTGAACAAATTGGAGCAACAAGATAGGGAGTAATTTCTCACAGCACTTGTCCCTGATATGAAACCAGAGGTATTCAGATATGCTTAATATGTACCTAGACATTCATTGATAAACCAAACAGCACAGTGGTCAGACTGTAGATGCACAAAAGGATGGAGTTTAGGAAAATGTGGGTAGAAAATATATACACAGTTGTATTTTTCCTTAGAATTACTGCTTTACATTATTTTTTGCAATTGTAAATGAACATTTGCAATCTGGAATATTGACTTTCTTTTGACATTAGGTAAATATCTAAGTTTTCTTTTTATTGCTGCATCCATAGATGAACTTACTGAAGATGTATAAGAAGAACATCACGATGTACTAGTAATCTCAGTGGAATCAGGTGTTCGGGACCAATCAAAATGTGTTTTTATCATAACACAAGAAATTGCCAGTAAGTCTGTAGCTAGTAAAAAATTGGGAATAAGAACTGTTAATTGATTGTTAGTTTCATCCCCACTCACACATACCAAACTATGTCTAATTTTAAATTAAAATATTGATAAATTTTCTGATATTTTATTCAACTCTGTGCTCCTGGGTTCTTTGTGAGCTACTGGCTTAAGTCCTCAGCGGTGGTTGAGCGCTGGGTTGCGAAGTTGCCCGCAGCCTCTGCAGCACCAGTTCGATCCCCGGCTGCTCCTCGGCCACCAGAGGAGGGTCCCACATGGCGCACAGACCTCTCCTGCTGCCTGCTGCTCCCCTCAGCAGTGTACTTTGTCAGTCTGCCTGCTCTGCTCTCTGCTCTGGCTCTGGTGAGTTCTCTCACCCTCCCATGCTTCTGACTGTACCCAGTGCTTGTATAAATAAATAAATAAATGCTTAAAAATAAATAAATAAATAAATTTTAAAAAAAAGATAAGCTAAAGAGAATTTTTTTCCATGATCAAAGTCTTTGTTTCTCTGCTTTTTTAAAAGTGATATTTATTTTGTACACATTGTTCTTTTTGTTTGTTATCTAAGATATCATAAAAATATTTCTGTAAAGACTACTGAAATTGAGAACTAACTTGAATTCTTTCAGCTTCACACTTCTCCAGAAGTCTTCCTCTAAAAGGTGCAATTTCCTGGGCTTGACTGATCCAGTTATGATATGCAGCCTCTGCTAGTCTACCTTGTTTCTGTTCCATCCTTTTTTGCATCTTGGCTTCAAGAATATTTGGCATAAGGGAAAAGAAAAAAGATAGTTTTGCAAAAGACCAGACGACCTCAAAAGTCTTTTCCCACAGATGACCTGGCCATGGTTTCAGCTTGTTCTCTTCTCATTACAGCCTTCTTTGTTAGCACCCACATTCCACATTAACTAAATACCAATATTAGTAAATTTTGACATCTGTAAGATACATAGGCAACCTCTAACTTCTCACTCTCTGCCTCTGTGAGTGTAAATGGCCGATGTGTTTACTAGACTATAACTTTTATTTACATAGTGTTTTAAATAAGAAAATATGAGCCTACCTTAAAAAATGAGGACTTATACACATATCTAAGTTTCCATCATTTCCAAAAAAAATGATGATTAGATCCAAAGTTCCAACAATTGGTCAGAGTTGAATATCCACTGCCTTTTGCTGCCTTCCTTGTTTTCCACAACCTCCAGTATTCCCTATAGCTGCTCCCTATAGAGTCAGCGTTTCTTGTCAATCATTATGGTGCCCAATCTGCTTTCTTTCTCCAGTCTGCACTTTTCCTTATATGACTTTCTTTACTCATGTGTACACTTGAGTTGCAATTCCTGTCCCATGTGGTATTTTATTCATAAATCTTAATCTTGGGAGTTTTGGTAATGATAACCCAATTAAATTACTGAAAAGAATTGTATCGATGGCATGGATTTCCTTTCACCTGTCAGCTAAATATAATTTCTTTCTCTATGTTTTCCTAGAAACAAACTGGTGTCATTGGAATCACTTTCCACACATGACAGGACCTTGTTCATTGATGTCACTCTGATTTGAACAGATGATATTTACACAGGACTTAATATTTTATAATGAGCTTTTCTAATGTATGAAAGCTCAGATTAGTGAAATCTCAGGACAAGTCTGAACAGGAGATTTTATTATGTCTAGTTTTCGGTGGGGAACTCGTGGGAGCTAATAGCTTATCCAAGTCCACACAGTAAGCGATAAAGTCAAAAGATAATCAAGGGTTCCTGGCTTCCAACCCACCCTCCTTCTACAATAACACCCTCCTCTGTTTCCCTGCAAAGCTCTGGACTTTACAGGTTGAAATCTCTTCCTATTATTGCCAAGTCAAGTAAATAAATGAGCAGATCTGACTTACAAACTAGAATATTCCAGCTGGAAAGCTTTAAAAACAAAGGCTGTGAGTATTTAAAAACAAGGCAAAGAGAAAAATTACCATAATGAGTGGTTTCTGGATTTAGAGACTATTATGATTCCTCAAAGGACTCACTGAATTTTAAAATAACCTAATAAGGCTTTCAGGCCCCAGTCTCTGCCAGGTTATCCTGTGTATTTCCACTGGCAGATGACTATTTGATGGTGTGAGATAAAGTTTGTTCCATTGTTCAGGTTTGGAATGGGTAATACAGGCTATTTAAATATCTTTTTCTGGGCCTTCCTGGTGGTGCAGTGGTTAAAGTCTCAGCCACTGTGGCATGAGTTTGATCCCAGTTCAGGGAGCTAACCCACATGGCGCAGCAGACCTCTCCTGTCTCGCCCACTGCTCCCCTCAGCAGTGTATTTCAGTCAGCCTGCCTGTTCTTTCCCCCACACTGTCTCTGGTGAATCCTCTCACTCCCGCATCTCTGGCCTATATCCCAGCTCTTGTATGCATAAATAAATAAAAATAAATCTTTAGAAAGATAAATGAATATATTTTTCTAATTAGTTCTACAATTGGTGGCTAACAGCAGTAAAAATGAGCAGATTCCACATTACTGCCTTCCTTACACAGTTTAAAAACAATAATAAAGTAGTGGTTGGAGTGCTGAATCCTATGTTTACCAGACACCCACTTGGACATCTATATCCTGACATCTGCATGGAGGTTGAATGTGTCCCAGGGAGGTGGCTCCTGTTAATGTGCTCTCAATTGCCTGACTTCTGCTGTGGCCAAAGCTCCATCCAGGACATGATGAGTAGAGCAGTCTGTCTTCCTTCCCTGTGGGGAGCTTTTAGCACTTCTAACAATATCACCGCCCTCCATGCTCACTCTGTAGGAGCAGGTAAGATGTGCTAAAATCCTTCAGCAACATCTAGGGCCTCCCATCTTCAGGGTGGCTCAGAGCTCTGTGTTAACCATTTCATATCAGGACCTTCACTATGCTCCTTTATTTCTTAAAGTGAGGAGTTTGACTTTTCCTTTTGACATTTTGCAAATGTTATTTGATAGGTTAATGGACATTGTCACTTTTGTTAAGGTACTTTTCAGAGGATGTGTCTTTTTTCAATTCCTGCTATCTCCAAGGATTTGCACTTACACATCAAGGGCTTCCTTCTTCTCACATAGAAACTCTGTCTATAACACTCCATAGAAATGAATAGCAATGCTCTCAGCACTTTTGAAAAGGATTTCTCTAGAATAGAAAATATACATATATTGATGAGTTTCAACATTTAAAAATTATATTTTAAAAATTTCATTTACAGTGAAGGGGGGAAATTGATTGACTATTATTTCCTCCCAATTTGTGACTTAAGTCATTTCAGACAGTGGTTTTGAATGGAATCATAAAAAAGGGGGTAACTTGATTAATGTTTGCATATTTCTTTTTGAAAACTGAATTTATACCAACCACTTATCCTCTAGAGGAGAATGAGTCATTTATTTGAACTCGTCTTTTTATTTCAATCTCACTACTTTAAAGAGAATGCTTTTGCCAGATCCTTTCTTGTCTTGAAAATGTTGAGATTCACTCAGTCTACACCTGCATTCTGACAAGCAAAAATTTCCACCTCCAAAATCAATGACAAAAGATGTTAGAACCTCTCCTTTGCATGGACCCAACACACTGGCTTGCCATTAGGACACTGCTGTCTCTAGAAATTCAAATTGTGTAAGGAGTTACTGTTAGAAGGCAGTTTGAAAATACAGGAAAGAGTTGGTTGTAAGTCATGAGCACAGGAATTCAGGTCTCAACTAAAAGCGAAGCTACTGACTGAATGGGACTTTATATAATTATAGTGGACTGGACAAAAATAGCATATTTGTAAAAAAAATTATTAACTTTTGCTCACCACTGAAATTACATTTAGGATTATCTATGAGAACAGGAAATTCTAAAAGGGGAATGTAAGTTACCTAATTTGTTGTTGCAACCTGACAGTCTAAAGACAGGTGAAAATGAAGTCAAATGGTCAGAAGAAGGTGTCCAGCAGGGTCTGTTTGTTGGCTGTTGTGTAACCTTCTCAAGGGATTGGCTTCATTTGGACTGTTGACTCATTTCTCCATTCTACCTTCTCCTTTATCACTTTTATCTCAACTCTTACCTTCCTAGCATTCCCTCAGTCCCGCTTCACCCCTCATATCCTTCTCTGCAAAGTCAAAAGGATTGAGGAAGGACTGAGAAAACAGACACAACTGGTTCCCAGAAAGGGACCGAACTGGTTTCTTGAGGAGGGAACAGAGAGTCTCCCTCTCTGCTCTCTGAAACCTTTTACAGAAAATCACATGATTTCTCATTATCAATCTACAGCAGAGGATCTTGGAGGAGATTCATTCATTCAGTCAGTAATATCTCTTAAAAAACTGGCTCTACAGCAGGTAGAATATTAGCTAAGAGGGTGAGAAAATTGTGAAAATGTAAACGTGGTCCTGTCTTTGCACAAACACACCTAGAACTTCCACTGTAGAAAGTGGTTCATGATATGAGAGAAAACAATGTGGACTGGGCCAGGTGAAGAGTTGGGTAAAAATCCTTTGGAGCAGTGAAGATTGAAGACATCTAGGTAGAGAGGGAGGGATCAGAGAGGGTAGGAGCATGTGAGCTGTGGAGTAGATGAGTAGACCCAGCAGGGCCCTGGGCTATGGAAGACAGGGCCAGTGGAGAGGAACGGAGCAGAGAAGGCTAGGCAGGGTGGCCTGGTGGGGCAGGAAGAGGTTAGCCTCTATTCCCTGAGGGAGGGCAAAACTCCAGAAAAAGCTACCCTGTCATCGGTGACTCAAGGTTTGATTCAGAGCACTGTGTGATTCCACAGAGTGGGACAGAAGTGACAAAATAAAGGCAGCTGCCCCTTAGGAAATGCCTGAGTTCAGGTGGGACTGAAGAGTGTGTGTGTGGGGGGGGCTAAGGGAGGGTATACATCTGCAAATAAATCACTGATAGAGTTTATTTTTATTTTATTTAAAGATTTATTTATTTATGCATACAAGGGCTGGGGTACAGGCCAGAGGTGCAGGAAGTGGGGAGGTGAGAGCACTCACCAGAGACAGAGTGGGGAGCAGAACAGACACACTGACTGAAACACATTGCTGTGGGGAGCAGTGTGTGAGACAGGAGGGGTCTGTTGGGCCATGTGGGTTGCTCCCTGGCCAGGGGTCGAACTTGTGCTGCAGAGGCTGAGGTTTGCTTCACAGTGCTGTGCTTAACCCCTTGTGCCACCAGGGAGGCCCAAATAAATCACTGATAGAGTTTAAACATAACTCCAAATTTATTTGCTTTTAAAAAGGGTAAGTTAGGGTTCCATATTATTCTTAATTTTTTTTTTTCACTGATGTCAAGAAGACTTGGGTGTGGAGTATAATCTTGGGTAGTATGTAGCACAAATAAACAGTGGAAAAAAGCTGAGAACTATAATTTTAGAGGAATTTCAAAAAAGAAAGAAAAAAAAAAAAAACATAGCCCTGAAAACCTCTGTAATTGGGTGGCCACAGCACACTTCTGAGGCTCTGTGGATCTAGGCAAGCGCTATCTCTGCTCCCTCTGTACCCTCAACTTCTTGTTCTTACTCCCCACATGGAAAATTATGTAATCGTAACTACCACTGAGGTCACACTATACATCTGGAGTGGTGTTAAGATCTTTATATATATCAACTTTATTTTCATCAAATGTTTGAGATAGCCACCATTTCCCTTGCTCTCTGGAATACTTGGGTTGTAACTCTGGACAGCTGTGCAAATGGCCCCATCACCTTGCTGCAGCCATATTGTGAGGAAGCCCAAACTAGGGCACATTGAAATAGCACACAGAGAGGCCCTGCAGCTACACAAAGGGGGTGTGTGAGAGAGGAGTCAGTGACATAGGGAGACAGGGAGACCGGGGCAGCTAGACGGATGGAGAATGGTGTCAGGCCCATCCCTAGTTACTCCTCAGCTATTCCATCTCATCTGACCTTGAGCTAGAAATGCCCAACAAAGCCTTTTCAAGTTTCTAACACCAAAATAACTGAGCAGAAATAAAATGGCTGCATTTAGCCTTGGCTGTTTGGGGTGATTTGTACACAGAAATGGATAACCAGAGCAATATACGCAGTGTCGTGACTAAGAATAATGCAAACCTGAACAGAATTTTCCCACTATGCCTGGGTATAAGAAACTGCTCTTCCCATGTTTTATTTCTCATTTATAAGCACATCACAAAATTCACTGCTATATGTTCTTGTAAGATTGTCATTATTTACTTTAAATGATAAAATGTGCCTTTAAGAAAAATAAAAATTACTAGGTAATATACAACAATGTTTTAAAATTTCAGCAGAAGACAGAATACTAGATGTATTTAGGTTGGTGATTCCAGCAGAAAACTCAGTGAAAATAAATTTAGGGATGTGAGGTATAGGAAGGAACATTCTATACTAAGTCCCCAATTAGACTGTTATTTACCGACAACTATGTTATTTTTGCTGCTGCTATTATGATTGTGCATTACTTTTGAGAGGTAATAAATGAGTGCCAGCCAGCCTGCCTGGCTCTCATCGTGGCTGTACGGTTTACTAGCTTGTGATGCTGGGCAAATTACCCAATAAATCTGTTATTTAGTAAATGACAACTATTAATGTTTGGCTCCTCCTGTAAGGTTTTCAGCTATTATGCTTCCTCACCCTCTCACCACACCACTCTCTGACCTCCTTTGTCTGACTTGTCTGCTAGCAAGAGGCTCTTTTGACCAACTGCCTCAGGGTAGACTTCCCCACAGAGACCTGCTTCTCTGAGAGGCGCCTGCTGATTCTCTGAGCACTTACTCTAAGATGTTGTCCAAGACTGACTTTTCCTGCCACCGTGGTTAGAGTGTGACCCTCAGGGGAAAGCAGATCCTGAATTTGTTTCCAACTGCCAGAATCTAGTGTCTAGTACAGAGGAAAGCTCAAAGAATGAAAAATAGGGTGAATCAGTGAGTGAGTAAATTACACATTTGCTTTAAACCACAATGAATTCAAATTTGGAAAGTGTGGGAGGCAAAATCATTCTAAAACAGACTAAATGCCCTGCTAAGACCCTTTCCTGATGAACAGTGTGGCAATTTGCTGGATTTGCTCTAGGCTTATGAAACAAGTTGTGTGGCTGTGGGCTTCTCTTGGAAAGATTTATGGCATTTTCTAGCCTTTTTCATCTCTGGGTATCTGAATCTGAGAAGCGTAATTGAAATGTTCTTTGTTTTGTGAAAGGCAGCCTGTGTGGGGGCGAATTTTCTAAAGAAGCTGAGGAAACTTCGGACCTCACATGAATTCACGTGGTCACACCTTGTGTGTACATAACCACACTGGTAAGCCCAATGCCGCTTTTCCTCCAACTTCGAATGTTGTAATTCTCCTGTCAGTTGGTGTTGAAGGCTACAAAAAATTGTGAGAACTGGGCAAGGGGAAGTTAAGTTGGGAATATACCACTTTAGTAGCATCTGGAAATCCTCTTTAGAATGGTTTAATAAAGTGAGAAATTCCAGACTTCTGATTTTGTGACTTTATAGGGCATTTCTCCTAGTTATCTTTAACCCAGTTACAAAAAACTGAAAAGAGAAATTTCAGATTAAAGTCACTAAAGAATGAAAAAAAATCAATAAATATGAGCAGTGACATCAGTAGAAATTACTGGAGGTTCCATAAAAACTTTGCAGATCTTCCTGATAACAAGTATTTACTGAAAGAGAAGTTTCTAAAAGGAATATTAAATTATTGAATGGAAATTTATGATTGTTTATAAGAAAACATAAGGTGTTCTGAAATTTTTATAGATTATAGATGAAAGAAGTTGATATTGGTTTTCTCAAATATGATAAGAAATCTAAAAAATTTACTGACTCTATCAACAAGGAGTTGTGAGATGAAATGAGCTTTTATGAGCTACGACTAATAACAGAAACTAGATTTGTTAACATGTGCTAGAGGAAAGATCAAGTTATATTTCTACTATCTCTACATAACTGTTTTGACCTAAAGAGGCAAAGAATAGGTAAATAAAAGAAATGTGAATAAGTTGTGTTAGATATGTCAGGTAGTAAATTAATAGATTCTTCTAGAATTTATGGTAATTGCCAACTTTATTATGTATAAACCATTTTTATTTCTTTTTTCCAAAATAGCTTGACTTATATATTTGGATTTTGGATTTTTCTTCATACAATTGAATTTTATAAACATCAGTTTCCATGGAATCTTCCATCCACCCCTCATCTAAGTATTTCACCTACATGTCCTATTTAAGATTTTTAATGCCTGTACTTTCAGTGCACTAATATTCATGAAGTTGAGACACTTCACATCACCATTCAGTCTCTAGTTAATTGATGTTAATTTTAATTTAAAGTTATATGAAAAATCTTTCATCTCTCTTCTAAAGGAAATTTCCATTTTTCAGTGTTGACTAAATATCTTTTAGAAGACAGCAGTGATCGAGGAAGAAAGAGGCAACTGCCACATATGGAAATTGGGTTGGCAGGTGTTTAAAGTTGTGTATGTATAACAGGAACATGAATATTTACTCAACTGAATGGCCAATGATACTAACAAAGAAATTCAAGTCCCAGAATATGCTATTTGTTCTCCCTGTCTGTCTATATAGTAGCTCTCAGTTTCACATGCCCCAAGCAGCAAGATCTGGATTTTGGGATTCCAGAATATTTTTATAAAGATCATTTTTTTCCTCAGTAAGGGTTATAAACCTTGGTAGGAAAGAAGTGACAATACTTGAAATCATTTTGTAGGCAATCCTCTTTTTTAATAGAGTTATGGTACAAATTCCTAAAGAATGTGGTGCCTGTTGCTATGAAATCTCAGTTCTCATTTGGAAAAGAAACTAACCAATATGCCCCTGTAAGCCCCCTACTATGTTAACATTGGGAGTAGTTGGTTTTGAAAGAGTAGAAATATTTTCAGCCATTTTCTCAAGTGCTCCATGGTTATAAAAAGGGAAAAGAGACTAAGTTATGGTTAGGGAAAATTGATGTTATTTCTATACAGAAAGACAAGTTGAGCTCAACTATTGCATAACTTTCTTTTTTCCATCACCCTCACTTTTTCTGTGGCACAACTCCTTCCCAACCCTCGATTGCTTTCTTCAGTTATCTTTTTTTTAAAGATTTTTTTCATTTATAAAATAAATAAATACCCCAAGAACTAGGGTACAGGGCAGAAGCACGGGAGGGTGAGAGGATTCACCAGAGGCAGAGTGGGAAGAAGAACAGGCAGATGGACCAAAAGCACTGCTGAGGGGAGCAGCGGGCACAACAGGAGAGGTCTGCCGCACCATGTGGGTATCTCCCTGGCCAGGAATTTAACCCGCACTGCAGAAGCTGCAGACAGCTTCACAGCACTGTGCTCAACCTACTGTGCCACTGGGGAGGCCCCAGTTGTCTTTTAATACAACTCAAGCCTTTCATTTTCCTCCACTTCCCTTTATTTCTCGTGGTGCCAAATACCACATAAGATTGCTAACCTGGGCCTCCACGGTGGTGCAGAGGTTAAAGTCTCAGCACTATCAAGCTATCAGCAGCTATTGTGGCATGAGTTCCATCCCTAACCAGAGAGCTGACCCACATGACACAGCAGACCTCTCCTGTCTTACCCGCTGCTCCTCTCAGGATTGTACTTTGGTAGATCTGCCTGTTCTGCTCCCCACTCTGTCTCTGGTGAATCCTTTCACCTCTGCCCCTGCACCTCTGGCCTATACTCCAATTCTTGTATGCATAAATAAGTTCATTTAAAAAAAATAATTTAAATAATTATATAAAAGGAAGCGTGGGAGAGGGCTGGAGAGAGGGCTCGATTTGATAATTTAAGTGGCACTAAAATTTTGATGGTTGATGTGCTAAGGTATATCTCCTCAAAGTGCTGTGCACACAGGGGTGTCAAATAGCATTTATTTTAAAAAATTATATGAGAAAAACATGTTTATTTTGATTTATGAATCCTGTCAACATTGAAAGCATGTCAGAGAGAGTCTAGATTTCTGAAATGGGACTGTCAGTTCACCTGTGTGCCCTTCAGAGTCTGACCATTATGGTTGTACTTTACTGTGCTACTGAGGACACTGACTTCAGGTTTTATGCCCAGAGTCACCCTGATTTGAACCTCCTGCTTTACTGGCTAATCTTGGGTTGGTGCATATCAAAATCTTAAATGAAACCATTACACAGAGCTATAGTTTTGGAATTAATTTATAGTAATACACAATGGATTTAGTTTCACTTTTTGTTTTATTTCTTGTTTTGTTTTTGATTTGACAATGCATTTAGATATGTTGAGAATAGCAAAACCTAAGAATAGTAAAAAGTGATCTTAAAATTCTGTAGATCTACTCCTGTAGATCACTACAAGCACAAGACCACTAAATAAGCCTCAGTGCTTTTGAGGTATGCTACACACCATCCAGTCAGTGCTGGCTGAAGGCAGGGAGCTACTTGGGGTCATTCAGAAGGGAGGCAAGACCTCTCTGAGCCTTTTGTAAAGGGACGGAAAGTCCCTTCTCTGTGTTTTCCCTCGATTCCTCTCTGTCCTCCATTGTGTCATAGCAAAACCGAAGTAGAAATATTTCAATGACGACAAGATCATGCTGTTTCACAAGACTTTTGTAATGACAACTGCCTGATGACAAGTTAACATCTAGGTATTTAAAAGGTAGAACATGGATTTATGCTTGTTTAAAATAATAACCTTTCCCAGTAAATCTTTTTCTCCCAGATTCCTTAGCAATGGATGAACAGGTTCCAAGCTCTGATTCAGTTTTGCTGACAAGTCAAGCTTTGCAGAAAATAGTTTTGAAAGTATGTTGAAATCAAATAGTACATGATTCATGGGCAGAAATGAAGAGATTTTTAAAATGAGGAGTAGATGTCAGAGGAAGAAGAAACCATTGGGACACAGTGTTATCAGGAAAAGATTTCCTATGGAGGAGGGGAATTGGAGTTGTGTCTGGATGAAGGAGGGAAGCTGGATCTGCAGAGAGCAGGGCAAGCTGTATGTTCCTAGATGGCAGGCTGATGATGGATGTCAGACTGATGTTGGTGCCAGGAGGGGTGGAGATATTGGGGCATAGACATGAACTCAGTTTAGAGGGAATTGTATCCATTTATTAATTTAATGAATATTTCTTGTGATTACTGTGTGACAGCTACTGGCAATGCAGTGATGAACAAGTCAGATAAAATCCCTGCCTTCATATTTAATATTGAGCTACAGTAAGTGCTGCTGAAACCACTAAAACTAAATACTGGGGTGCAGCGTCAGGGGATTTGAGCAAGATTAGGCAGGAAGTCTCTCTGGGAAGTGACTTGCTCTGCTGACATTTCAAGGAGCCAGAGCCGCAGAGGGATTGTAGGGGCTCGAAAGGAGTTTCATTTGGGGCCACACTGAGGAAGCCTGATCAGAAATGATGGAGGCTTGTCCCTGATTGGTGGTAGTGGGGAAAAGGGAAGTGGCCAGGTTTGGGGTGTCTTTTAAAGACTGGGATAGTTCTTACTAATAAATGTGGAGAGGGAAGGCTTCCAAGTGGCTTGTTTTTGCCTTGAGCTGGAGGAAGGCTGGATAAGAAGGGGTATTTGTTCAGCCCATGAGAGTTCTGTAGCTCTCTATTCAATATCAGAGCAAAGATGACAGGTATGCACTTGGATACAAGTAAATAAAGCATGGTGATTGCTAGGTGAAAATAAACAATGAATGGCAAAGAACTCAATCCAAAAACTGAGGGTAAGAGTGGTAGATTCAGAGTTGTGAGATTAAAGTATGGTCAAGAAATGTGTACTCTTCCTGCCCAGCCCTGAGATAACTACCATGGGAGTAAATTGGGCTGCTCTAACCAATCAGCCTGCGAGAGAGAGGTCTGGGTAGAAACAAAAGTTGGATATATCATTGATGCTATAATACATTTTATGAGAACAAATCAAGTTCTAGTAATGTGTATTGGGGGAGACATATTTGTGCTTTGGTAGGAAAAGATTTGGGGTCAGACTTACAGCAGGCAGGAAGGACGCAGGAGCTTTCCACAGGTGTTTAAAGAATAAGGCTTTTTCAAATGAACCAGTCACTTTAGCAACAGTGCAACATTCATACCTGCCTGGGGAAGGGGAGTGGCAGGGGGGCCTGTGAGGGAGGAACTCAGGAAGACAGGATGGCAAGGGATGGCAGGGGGGACCGGAGGGAGAGAGGCGGGAATTCAGCTCTGAGTGCTTTGATGTTAGAGGACTTTGGGCTGTTTCTAAATATTGTTAGGAACCTAAAAGCTTTATGATTAGGGGAATCCCATATCCCATGATCATGTTGCTTGAGGAAATTGAAAAGATGAGCCACCATGCAGCATATCCGGGAAGGGATGGCTCAATTTTTCTACCTGGATAATTGTCAGAAAATAGTGTGGCTCAACCCTGAGAAATTCTAAACCTTTCTGGAGTTCCTGGTGGTCCAAAAAGAGGACAGACACAATTCAGAGTGGTGTTTCTGCTAGAGATTAACCATCATCAAGAATGAGGAAGGGATTCTAGGGATGAGGAAGTTGACCCACCATTTGAAGGTATGAGGCAGAGAGAAAAACCAGTGACATGAGGAGAAGACCCCAGTCGTCAGAGTTAGTATGCTTTGGAGTCCAGATGAACATAAATTGAAGTTACTCATTTCTCCTCTGGGGGGTCCATATCATCACATTAAAAACAGTTACGGCGCCATCGTGACATATTCTAGGTCATGACATAATTTGTGGATTCTCTGAAAGCAACGCTTCCTAAGAGAACATAAAAGAAAGGGGAACATGATTTTCTTCACTTTTCAAGCTTGTCGACAGAACTTCCTCAGCCATGACACTCACTCACTTTTACAACTACCAGGGTTTCTTGTTTGGTCTTTTCCTTCTCTTTCTTTTCCATTTCTTTTTTTGAAGTAGTTGGAGTACACGTTTGGACACAAAAAGTACACATGTTTGGATACTCTTAGACAGAAATAGATGCCCATTTTTGTACTGACAGCTCTATTTCTCTAGTTTCTGTATCTGTAAGACTGGCAAAGCTGTGATCTTGTGGGGACACCCAGAATTAGAGGACCACATACCTTGAAAACAGAAGTTCTTTTTTTTTTTTTAAAGATTTATTTATTTATTTATTTATTTGTTTGTTTGTTTATGCATTTATTTATACAAGCACTGGGTACAGTCAGAACGCGGGAGGGGGTGAGAGAATTCACCAGAGCCAGACCGGGGAGCAGAACAGGCAGAGTGACGAAGTACACTGCTGAGGGGAGCAGCGGGTGGCAGGAGAGGTCTGTCGTGCCATGTGGGACCCTCGCCGGGGCCGGGATCGAAGCAGCGCTGCAGAGGCTGCGGGCAGCTTGGTAGCCCAGCGCTCAACACATGCGCCACCAAGGGAGGCCCGAAACAGAAATTCTTTTTTTTTTTTTTTT
>NW_023601499.1:0-44026 GCF_014898055.3 Talpa occidentalis
ACGACACAGTGATGCACCCATAAAATACTCTGAATGACTACTGATCTTTTCCATCACTTCCACCAGGCTGTTTGTTCCTGTCCCTTAAACTGAGAGCGTGGCACCTGTGACCTGTAGCCCCAGCGGGTCCCAAGTCAATGGAAAGTCTTTCCATGCAGCAATGGGTTAACAAGGCCTGTGGTGGGGTGCATCAGCCAGGGGCACAGTAAGGGGATAAAGAGGGTACCACAAATTGGCTTATTTATTATTTACAAGAAAAATATGTTTCTATGAGGCCTCCCTGGTGGTGCAAAGGGTTAAATCGCAGCACTATGAAGCTATTCGCAGCCACTTCAGCACGAATTAAATTCCCAGCCAGGGGAGGTGACCCACATGGCACAGCAGAGCTCTCCTGTCTTGCCCACTCGCTGCTCCCCTCAGCAGTGTATTTCAGCAAATCTGCCTGTTCTGCTCCCCACTTCTCTGTCTCTGGTGAATCCTCTCACCCCCACACCTCTGGCCTGTACCCCAGCTCTTGTATGCATAAATAAATAAATCTTAAAAAAGAAAATATATTCCTAGGAATTCTTTATATGCAAGTACATTTTTAATGATTATACTCTTCATGAATATATTCTTACTGTGCCTCCTTCTTCTCTCCCCACTCCCTCCCCCTCAATCTTTTGGAGATTGGAGATCAGCAGTCCAGGATGTTTTTCTCTCTCTCAGACCAGCTCATTCCCATTACAGCTGGGCAAACACAAAATCAAATATTCCATAAAATGTCACCACACTACAATGAAAGAAGCTATCTTAACATCATACACACATTCAAAAAGCATGAAGTGCTTACGCTTTCCAAGAAGGAACAAGGTCAGCTTGCCATTCCGTCAACTGGTTTTAGCTGAATTGGCCTTTATCCCTAAAGAAACTGTGTCACAGATCACTTATCACTGGTCCCCAGGAATAACCTCAGCCCTGCAGCCCAGTCAAGCTGGCCAGGGTGCTGACTTCCATCACCTAGTTCTTGTTAGTTTTTCCTGGAATTTCAATCTGGACTGTACTTCAAGCATTCTGGCATCAACGTAGAAACGTTACATCCTGTAAGTCAACTTGAAATGCCATCTAACAAGGAGAAATCCATTCCCTAGACCCTCCACCTCTGAGCCTGCCTAGCATTTTGTAACAGAAACCTAGTGCTGGGTCTCCTTCAGCTCACTCCTAGACAGTGAGCCCTGATAAGGGACTTTCATCCTCTCTTATTATTAAGGAAATAGAAATCCAAACAAGGAGATATTACCTCACACCTGTGAGAATCACTGTTAGCCAAAAGACAAGAAACAAGCATTGGAGAAGATGTAAAGGGGAGAACCCTGTTGCTGGGAATATAAATTGGTGCAGCGACTAAGGAAAGCAGATGGAGAGTCCTCAAAAGACTAAAAATGGAAATTCCATACAATCCAGTTATCACACTTTTGGGTATTTAAAAACACTTACTCTAGGAGCTATTTGCACCACCATGTTTACTGCAGTTACAATAACCACAAACTTAGGAAACAACTTTAAGTGTCCCCATCAACTGGTGAATGGATAAATATGCTGCATATACACACAGTGGAATACTATTCAACTATAAAAACGATGACATTCTGAATTAACTAAACAAAAATAAAGTTTTGCACTATAAAACTATTCAAGGTTACCAGAAGGGAAAGGAGAAGAGAAATGGGGAAGGACAAGGGGACAATGAATGGTATGATGAAGGATAGAATTGGGGGCTCCCTGGTGGCGCAGGCGGTTGAGCGCTGCACTATGAAGCTGTCCGCAGCCTCTGCAGCGTGGGTTCGATCCCGGCCGGCCAGTGAGGGTCCCACATGGTGCAGCAGACCTCTCCTGTCTCGCCTGCTGCTCCCCTAGCAGTGTATTTCAGTCAGTCTGCCTGTTCTGTTCCCCGCTCTGTCTCGGGTGAATCCTCTCACCCTCCCGCGCATCTGGCCTGTACCCCGGTTCTTGTATAAAAATAAATCTTTTTTAAAAAAAGATAGAATTGGACTTTAAGTAGTGAACATAATATAATATATACACGTTAATTCTTAACGATTATACAATGGTATAATGCCATATGACTTCAATTAAATATATAAAAATTTAGTAAAAAGTAAACAAAATTTTTTTTCTTTTTCTTTCTCTTTAGAATTTAGTGCTAAGAAATACTTCTTTTCCTTGAAGAAATGGATTGGATTTTTGTTGGCATTTTCATTGTTTTCCTTTCTGAAAATAAGAACCACATAATTAATGTTCCTTTTTTCACTCTGGCTGTCCAGAAACATAGAGCTAACGTTACGGTCAAATTGTAGCAATTACGTTTGTTTTTCCCCTGGCCTTTGTCTTGCTTTTTGACTTTACTTTTATTGACATATAATACCTGGTTGTAGTGGCAGGAATGGGCACAGTGAAGGTTCTCTATGACCCGTCTATGACCCGAGAAGACGAGATAAAGGAGAGAGTCCTGGAGCCCTCGGTGGCTTTTGCAGGCTTCTATCGGGATTTACCAGGTACACAGCCAGCAAGGGGTGCCAGGGGGCCAGGTAGCTGGCTGGACTCCCAGTCCCCAGCAAGTCTTCACTGTTTCTGGGCTCTCCGGCCTTCTCTCGTGGCCTCTGCTTCTCTTTCGCTCTTTTCGCTCTGTTGTTCTCTCTGCTTCTCTCCTCTCTTGGTGTCCCCGTGCAAGCCGCCCTTATAAGCCCAGTCTTAGCCCAGGGATACCCCCTTACGCATGCCCACACCCTACTCCAGGTGCCTGCCATCAGGCATGTATTCAGGACTGTAGGGATCCATCATCAATCCTACCCTACACTGGTCCTATATGTGTTTGTGGTAATCATCTTAAATCCTTTGTGAATGCAAGATTGGGAATGAACAAAGTAGATAAATAATTAAGCAAGCAAACCAAAATTCAGAAAGTATACTTTACAGGGTGTAGAGGGCAGGACTGGACACAGGGCAGGTTTCCTGATCCCATGCAGACCGGGTAAAGGAGGAGTCAGAGTCCTCAGTGGTTTTGCAGGTTTTTATTGGGGTTCAGCGGTTACATAGCAGGCAGGGGTGCTGAGGGGATAGGAGGCTGGCAGTCCTCCCAGCCCCCAGCAAATCTTCACTCTATCTGGGCTCTCTGGCCTTCTCTGCTTCTGCTTCTGGCTTCTCTTTCGGCTTCTACTGCTGCTTTGACTGCTGCTGCTGTCGTCCCCGTGACACCGCCCTTAAAAGCCCAGTCTCAGCCCAGGTGAATCCCATCTACCTATGCCCACACCCTATTCCAGGTGCCCGCCATCAGGCATGCATTCAGCACCTCAAGGATCCATCATCTATCCTGATGGCGGGAGGACAGAAAAGCCTGACATTTTTCCTTACTCTACACTCCTGTACGTGAAATTGTCCAATGTTTGTCTGTCTTTCTGGCTTACTTCACTGTAAAGCAACCAACCCATTCCGAGCAGGTTTATGAACGGTTCTAGCAGCCACATGCTCTTCGCCGTGGTTTGTAGTCGCCGCACGCCTCGGTACACTCCACTCCTCCACCCTCCACACCGCACTACCACCACACCGCACTCTGCTGCACCACCCTTATAAATCAGTCTCTTAGCTCAGGTGGACCCACTTCAGGTGCCCGCCATCAGGCATGCACCCAGGATCACAGGGCTCCCTCATCTATCCTGATGGTGGAAGGGCAGAAAAGCCTGATACCTTTTACCTTACCCTACACAGGGATTTTAAAAATATACACTAAATAAAAATAACACTAAAAATAATTTTGAAATTCAGGTTTTCTTGAGTCATAAGATGAATTATTTTTTTAAGTTACAATTTTTTCCTTAGATTCTCCACTTGAATAGTTTCCCTTCCTTCCATTTTTGACCAGGCATATTTTCACCCCAAATGGCTAGAATTCTTAGTCATAGAAACTGTCCTCAAATGTTTTCATGGTTGTATTTAAGGTAAAATCCTATTTCTACCTGTAGTGATTTTTTTCCTTGAGTTTTCAAGGTTTCAGAGGAACTTTGATCTCCAACTATTCAGGGGGTGGGGAAAGGGAATTGAGAGGATGGAAGAATTCTGCTAAGTTTACAAAACTGAGTTAGTGCTACAGAACTGTGGGTTAAAATGTTCCCTGACAAAATTCTGAGAAAAGAAATGTCTGAAATGTTTGGAGACATTTCAGTGAAGAACCTCAATCTGATTATAACAGCACATTTGTCAAGATTTACAAGTAACATACTGTACATGCATTTTTACACATGTTTTTGGTGGGTAGCATTTTCCCAATGAGGAAGGACTTGTTTTTAAAATTCCAAACACCAGTCTCTCCAAGATATTTAAAAGAAATGTTTCTGATTTTGAAATGTTTGCCAGCAAATACAACAGCCAAAAATATGCTGGCTGTGAAAATGAGAAGGTTGTTTCTGAAATACACTATTTCTTTAGAAAAATATTTGCCAATTTTAGTGGCAGCTGCAGGGCTGCTTTCACACTCAAATTAATTTACTATTAAAAATGGGCAAAGGCAGAGAGATTTGCTTTTTCCTTTTGGCCTGCACTACTAGAACCGACCCAAATTAAACATGCCTTTATCAATAGATGCACCAGCTGCTGCTTAGCCATTCTATCTCTTAACTGTGTTCACTTACGGAGGAAATTAGCAAGATTAACCTTTTTCCAGATGAGGATACGTCTTGCCACGTAACTCCAGAGTCCTCAATCACATGGATATGATTGCTAAGTTTCTTGCTTAATGTAGAAGCTTTCTGGTCCAATTTTACTCTACCACTCAGGCTTAAGATAAATATTATCAAAATGTGAATTAAATTAATGGAAGGGTAAGAGTTCAAATGGGACCATATTAACTCATTTAATTTTTTTTAAGATTTATTTAATTATTTATTTATACAAGCACTGGGTACAGTCAGAAGCACAGGAGGATGAGAGAATTCACCAGAGCCAGAGTGGGGAGCAGAACAGGCAGAAGGACTGAGCACACTGCTGAGAAGAGCAGCAGGCGTGGCACAGGAGAGGTCTGCTAGCCATGCGGGACCCTTGCCAGCAGCCGGGGATCGAACCAGCGCCCAGCGCTGCAGAGGCTGTGGGCAGCTTCGCAGACAAGCGCTCAACTGCTGCACCACGGGAGGCCCTTAACTCATTTAATTTAATAAATACTGGTTGAGTGCCTAGTACCTGCTAGGCACTGTCTCTGCACTGGGGAAGCAAAGATAAGTGAGTGGGACAGGTTTTCCAGAGACAGGAGCAGAATGTGCAGGAAACTCAAAGGACAGCAATCACTAAGCACCAAGAACAATTCTTGTCTTTAACAGGCATAAAAGGGACTAAAGCAATTTCTTACAATATACCCTCAAGATTTCCCTGCTAAAGCAGGTAGAACTAGCAAATGTAAATTAGAAAATGAGAAGGCTGATGGGGACAAGTGAATCTAATAAAATTATAATTCATTAACAAATGCAAGAATATCCTTGTTGCTCTACTCTGTCACCATAACAGACTCAATGGTTAAGAAGCAAATCCAAATAATTTTAGAGAGTAAAAAAGAAAAAAAATCCCTTAAATCTGAATTACACATAAGGATAAAAAGTCCAAATATAGTTCAAATTTATTTTCTACAAAATGGAATATATATTTTATTTACCTTTAAGAACATTCTTTTTTTTAAGATTTATTTTTATTTTTATAAAAGAGCTGGGGTACAGGCCAGAGGCATGGGGCAGTGAGAGGAATCACCAGAGACAGAGCAGGGAGCAAAACAGGCAGACGGACCAAAAATACACTCCTGAGGGGAGCGGCAGGCGAGGCAGAGGAGATCTGACAAGCGGGATTCTCCCTGACGGGCCGGGAATCGAACCGGCACTACAGAGGCTAGAGACAGCTTCACAGTGCTCCGCTCAACGCACCACGCCAACAGGGAGGCCCACTTAGGGCGGGGGAAAATGTCAGGCTTTTCTGCCCTCCCACCATCAGGATAAATGATGGATCCTTGTGGTCCTGAATGCATGCCTGATAGCGGGCACCTGGAGTAGGGTATGGGCATAGGTAGGTGGGTGCTTTTTAAGGGCGGCGTCACAGGAACGCCAGGAGAAGCCGAAAGAGAAGCTGAGAACGAGCAGAAGCCGAGAAAGAAGCAGAGAAGGCGGGAGAGCCCAGATAGAGTGAAGACTTGCTGGGAGCTGGGAGGCCTGCCAGCCTCCCGGCCCCCCAGCACCCCTGCCTGCCATGTACCTGGTAATCCCAATAAAAGGCCTGCAAAAAACCACTGAGGACTCTGACTCCTCCTTTACCCGGTCTGCTGGATCAGAAAACCTGCACCGTGCCCTATTTCTGCCCCTACACCCCCTTTAAGAACATTCTTAACCATAAAGCAATATGTATAAACTGCATTTTTGCCTCAATGACTCACAACTCAGCACATTCACTAGAAAACTCGTAACTTCACTTCTGGCCATGAAGGAGTTACTGGGTCTAGGATTAACCCTCTGGAGATAACTAGAAAACTGGAAGAAATACAGGAAACACTTATTTTGAGACTGCAACAAGGGTTGTAAGATTGTCATCCTTCAGAGAAGGGAAGCAATCCAGGTGATGCCTGTGCTTTCGGCCCGAAGATAGTATCAGACCTCGGGCTTCCAAGGGAACACCAAGTAGAGCCTGGCAAGCTCACTGAGATCAGAACTCAGGAAAGCCGATGTGGACAGAGCAGAGAAGGAAGGGCTGGGTAGGGGAAGAAGTGGAACGGCAGACAGTGTCTCCCCACCCCACAGGGAGCTCTGGAGGTTCAATGGCTCCTCAGGGTTGTCCTAGGTTGGGCCTAAATGGCCCAGTCTTTAAATGCCCACCTTGGGCCTCCCTGGTGGCACAAGGGGTTGAGACGCAACTATGAAGCTATCCACAGCCATGAAGCATGAGTTCGATCCCCGGCCAGGGAGCTACCCACATAGCGAGGCAGACCTACATCTCCTGTCTCGCCCGCTGCTTCCCTCAGCAGTGTATTTCAGTAAATCTGTCTGTTTTGTTCCCCACTCTGTCTCTGATGAATCTTCTCACCCCCCCCCCACAGCTCTGGCTTGTACCTTAGTTCTTGTATGCATAAATAAATCTTTAAAAAATAATAATAAAATAAATAAATAAATGCCCACCTCATCAGTCACTGAATGTGAGAGCCTCCATCTCCACCCCTATCCAGGGAAAGAACATAACCTTGAGCGAGGGGTTCACTGTAGTTGAGGCAATCCCCTAAAGGCCAAAAGCACTCACAGATGCTGAGTAGCAAGACCCTCCTCAAAGGCCAACTGGGCAGCATACAGTGTTCACTGCAGGGAGCTCTTAAGATGACTAGTCTATTATATTATTTCCGTTTCAGGGAAGGCTCGACGATTCATAGTTCAACACAATTCAAAGGTTCGTCCACTAACTGCATGACATCCTCAGCTCTTCAAGATCTAGAACCTTCCTAACATCTTCCTCCCTGTCTCTTGACACTCTTCACATAGGCTCCAGACCACAAACATGGCAAGTAGATCCAAGTTGTCTTTAATGTCCCAGGTTCTCTCTTGCTTTTTTACCTCTGCACATTCTTTCACTACCTGAGGCCAGGTGGTGTGGGACCAGCTACCATTGTGTTCCTGTACACACCATTCTTCAAATTCCCACCAACATCACAATTGTCAAGTCTACATGTCTGAAACCCCACTGGCCCTTGAACTCCTCAAAAGTACCATTTTCTTCTTTTTATTCAAAACACCAACCTCCAAGTCTGAGGTATAGCAGGCAATAAAAAAAAAAAAGTGTGAGAAGTTAATGGAGAGGTGGGTGAGATCATTAAGCATTCTCACCTTGTACTTCCTACCTTTACTCTTTTGTTAGTTGTTTGTCCCCTGGCCATGAGACTTCTGAAAAGCTCTCCTATTGGTGGGACTCTGGTTATTTCACTGAAACTGTGAGGGGGCACTCACTTCCCCTATTCCCACAAGGCTACAAAACTGCCTTGCTCTCAAATCCTAGAAATTAGACCTTCACTGTGGCCTATGCAGGACCTGTTTTTCCATTTAATTTATTCTCAATATTCTGCCTGAAGTTTGTCTGATCTCTGAAGTTTAGTATGGGAAGATGCTTATTATTCTTCTGGCCCGGCATCTTGCCTGTGGCTCTTCTCTAAACTTCACCCTGAACAGCCATGTGCCATCTGAATAAGACCAAGAGACCCACCCTTCCCTTCTCCACTGGTTCACCCACTTTAGGCCCCTCCACAAAATTCTCTTCCTGACACCACAACGCATACTTTCTCATTTCAAAACAATTCATTAGCTTCTGTATGTTAAGCAATAAAACTGCTGATTTATATTTCATCACAGATTATTAATATAAAATGCATTAAAATTCACACACACACATATACAACCTTATTCCAAACATCTGAGGCCAGAAAGTGCTTGCAGAGATTCATGTACAAATGGAATTCATGGAATGCAGATAATTCCTAAGGCTTGACTCGCAAGACTAAACATGGTTGAGGGGACAAGGTCAAAATGACTATCTGCCCACTGTCAGCACAAAGTGTGCCTATCCCTAACTGAGTGTACTCATGCACACAATTCAGCTCAATAAAAACAAACACATGAAAGAAGTTATTCTCCATGGGGAGGATTGTGTTAAGAAACCAGTTGTTTCTTATTTCTATTTTGTGTGTGTGGTGGTTTTTTTTTTTGTTTTGTTTTTTGGGGTCTTTTTTGCATAGAAGAACAGGGATGTAGGCCAGAAGTGGGGGGAGGAGAGGTAAGAGGATCCACCAAAGAGAAAGTACGGAGCAGAACAGATGGATTTACTACAAAACACTGCTGAGAGGAGCAATAGCCTGAACAGGAGAGGTCTGCTGTGCCATATGTGGGTCAGCTCCCTGGCTGGGGATGGAACTCAGGCCACAGAGGTGATCGCACTGAGACTTAACCCGTAGGCCACCAGGGAGGCCCCTGTTTCTTATTTCTAACCTTTATGCTAAAAAAAGCTAGAGTGAAAAGGCAATGCAAGACACTAGGTTTTAGAATTTAAATGAATAAACCAACACATTTACCAACTAATAACACCTAATTCATGATAAAATATAGTGCCTACTCTGAACTAAGCATTTTTATAACTGTCACTTAATCTTTGGTATAGATATTAATAATAATATCACCAGTTAACAGATGAAAACAGGTTTGGGGAAGTAAAGTTTCTTATCCAGGTGGCTCTGCCAGGGAACTGGTCTCAGAGCCGTCTCTGCGTCACTCCTACATCCACAATCTCAGTCTCTATTTATATGACCCCAAAATGAGATAGTCAGAACAAGTAAACTCTTCAAGAAACTACGCAATGTAGTCTTTCGATAGCATCAGCATTTGTTTTTTAATCAGTAGGCATGGAAAGGCTGTGACCCACTAAATATCTGGATTTATTTCCTTTGGTGATTTAAAAATCATCATTATTGAAATTAATTACTGTGCTCATCTCTAATTAAACCCTTGAATGGAACTTTAGCTCCTCAGTAAATTACCCTAATGAGTACATTCTTCAGGTTGACAGTTTTCAGAATGCAAAGAACTAACTGCTTCTCCTCCCAGCACTGACGATGAGATGCAGTGAGATATAGTGAGCAAGTCTCTGATACTGTTTGTTTCCTCTATTACCCATAACACAAGACCTACAGTCCCCCCTGTCTTGCAGGGATGCCAGAAGACTCAAATAAAATAATACAAATATGATGGAGAAATTATAAACTGCACTGAATGTGAACTTTATTATTTCCTTCACTGAAATGCTTGGATTTAAACTCTTCCTCCAAGTATTATTTTAAAGAGGAATGAAATTCACACATTCTTCACAACACAATAGTTTCCTCAGTCTGCCAGCCAGACAAATGAACTACTGACCATATCTCTGGTCAGATGTGTGTCAGTTTTCAATGACAAACATCAGTAACTGTGTTTTTTGTTCCAATGGCTTCTGCCAGGACATGGGGCTAAGGCTATGAGAAGTCTGTTTCCTTAAGAGGTGTTAATAAATAGTGTCTTTTTTTTTTTTTTATAGAGGCATGTTTTTATTTATTTATTTATTATATTTGTTTGTTTGTTTTGTTTATACATGCACTGGGCACAGTCAGAAGTGCGGGAGGGTGAGAGAATTCACCAGAGCCAGAGCGGGGAGCAGAGCAGGCAGAAGGAGCGAAGTACACTGCTGAGGGGAGCAGCGGGTGGCAGGAGAGGTCTGCGCACCATGTGGGATCCTCCTCCGGTGGCCGGGGAGCAGCCGGGGATCGAACCGGCGCCGCAGAGGCCGCGGGCAGCCTCGCAACCCAGCGCTCAACCGCTGCGCCACCGGGGAGGCCCAATAAATAGTGTCTTAACCACTGGACACTGGCACAGAAAGAAGCAACAGGTTCCTTGGTGTGGTAGATTAAATCCATGGAGGAATTAATTTGGATCCATTGAGGAATAAATTTAGAAACAGTAATCTGTTACATCTCTTGGCACAAAGGATCATTTTCTTCTTTTATAGTAATAGCCCATAAAGAAACAAGAGATAAGAAACAGATTTGTCAACAGATTATAGGTAATTCAAAAAAAGTTTATAAAAGTTTATTAAAAAGTTTATAAAAGTATAAAAAGTTTCCTCTAAAAAGCAAAGCAAATTCTGACACATATGATCAGAAAATTCACACAAGAGGAAACACAAGCACTAAACAAACACATGCAAAAATGTTCACCTTGACAAAGAAATTGACATTCCTCAACACTATATACACAGTAGTCCTTTTGGAAATCAATATGGTGATATGCAGCTTGAATCATAAGAGGGCTCATACAATTTGACTCCATAATCCCATTCTTTAGAATTTATCCTTTTAATTTAATAAAGCAGAAACAAAAATATATACATACAGATGGATACCCAACAACATTGGAATCCCTTGCAAATTTTGGTAAGTCAACATGAAAAGAGATGCTTATAACCAATGCAAAATCACTGTAAGTCTGGAAAATATTAAAAAATACTAAGATAAACAAAATGATTGTGTTCAATAGGAATGTAACTATATAAATATGTATACATACAGACAAAAGAAGAAGGTAAAGTACAAAAATAAAAATTGTTATGTTAGATATTGTGCAAATCGAAGTAAGTCATAGAAAAACAAATACCATGCCTTCATTTATATGTGAAATCTAAAAAGCACAGCAAAACAGAACTCACAGATACAGAGAAAAATTGGTCATTGCCAAAGAAAAGGGGGTGGACAAAATGAGTAAAAAGGGGGATCAAAAGCTAGAAGCTTCCAGCTATAAAATAAGTAAGTCATAGTATGTAATTTACAGTATGAGAACTAGCATCAATAATGTTGTAACACATGTATATATGTACAATAGTGGTAATGGTTGTACAGCCATGTGACTCTGCTTAATGCCACTAAATTGTACCATTAAATTTAGATAAAATGGTAAATTGTGTTTATATTTTACCATGATTAAAAAAAATTATTAGAGTAATCTGACTTACAGAATTCTTATTCAAAATCTTTAAGCATTATTGCTAATGCATCTTCTGAATGAAAAATATATAACACACTGTTTTTGTAAAAATCTCTTAAAGTCAATGGTTGCCATACCATTTCCATCAATTGAAATAAAATACATGAAATTTAGAAGATTGGGGGGCATCGCTGGTGGCACAGGGGTTAAGATGCAACCTATGAAGCTGTTCGCAGCCTCTGCAGTACGAGTTTGATCCCCAGCCTGCCAGGGAACAACCCACATGGTGCAGCAGACCTCTCCTGACTCGCCTGCTGCTCCCCTCAGCAGTGTACTTCAGTCAATCTGCCTGTTCTGCTCCCTGCACTCTTTGGTGAATCCTCTCATTCCCCACACCTCTGGCCTGCACCCCAGCTCTTGAATGCATAAATTAAAAAAATCTCTTTTTTAAAAAAAGGAAATTTAGAAGATTGTTATTCTAATAAGAAAGTTTTCCTTTAAGAATATGATATGTGGTTAGTAAAAATAATTATTATAAACCTAAATTCAGTTGTTTAAGGCATTAATTTTTGGTGACCCTGTAATAACCTTTGCTGGTTGATACCACAGCCCTAAAGAACCCCCACGAGAACCTTTGTTAATTTTTGAATTCTTCCATGCTGCTTTTTCAGACTAACTGAAAAATTTAATCTGAAGCATTCGCAAAATAGGTTATCTGTGGCAAACTAAAGAAATAGTTTTGTCTTCTGTTGCTTATTTATCTGAATAAATTTAATTTTCCTTCTTTGTCTCAGACCTTGGAAGATGAACTTCTGGAAGCCCTTTGGTTTATCAGTGGAGTTACACATTATCACTCTCACTTTGCTAGCTATACAAAATTAACAGTCTGTCAAATGGGCTTTTCTATCTTCCCAGCTTCCTTTCTTGGATACACTAGCCCTCTGGTAGACTTTCATAAAAGAAAGGAAAGCTTACAGACTATTTATATAACCTGTTAGAAATTCAGGACGTGGAGATCCTTTGTGGACTCTTCAAGCTCTTCATGGGATTTGTGGCCTGGGTCTCTGAGTTTCTGCATCTCCTTCCCCTGTTCAGCATTCAGGGGGCTCTGACTGTGGGGTTAGGACATTCACAGAATTAATTTTTAGAAGTGCTGGTTCTCCTTCCCCTGCCAGATAGAGACTATTTGCAACAATAAAAAAAAAAATGTTAAAATTAATCTTCTGATAAAACTTGCATGAAGGGAGCCTTCTCAACATCTTTCCTTATTGAGACAAATTAACCCTGACTCAGTTATTCGCATCATGGTCTTCATGGTTTATGAGACAATATGACTCTTCAAACTCCTCAGCATCTTTTAGGTACAAAACAGACTTCTTTTACTTCATTCCTTCCCTCAATGAACAACAAGAGCATTCTTTCTCCATTTCTATTACTTCTATATAAGTGAAGACCCAAAGGTCCTGTTGAAAGGATCTCAAATTCCTCAGTCTGAAGCTAGAAACATCCACTACTCCTGGCTGGGTCAAATATCTAAGGATTATGCCTAAATCTTATTGATCGTTGTATTAAAATGGGGCAAAAGCTGGAAGATCAGAAATTCAAGAATAGTTGTCAGCTAATGGTTACCTTGATTCTGTGTAGCCCTAAATAAGAGATACTAACCGACTTGACAACCAGCCAACCCGCACCAGCCCCACCAGAAAGGGAATTGGTTGCCCCCACAACAGGCCTGCTGCTGGGCTCAAAGACCCCCTCAGGTAGTTTGGGTGTACCTGGTGCAGACCAATGAGACATGCTGGTCCCCAAGGCAGACAGACCCCCTCAGGTTCCCACATGTATCATTTCCTATTCACCCATCCACTCACCATCCAAAGACCTGTGTGCCAATTCAAACAGCCCAGCAATAAAATGCAGAAAGCCATACCTTGACATAAAGTGGCATCGTTGGGGAAATAAGAAAAAAAAGGAGGTAGATCCAGAATCAGAAGACAAAGGAAGACATACAGAGGAAAATATAAATTCCTTATGAAAAATAAAGTATGCCTCTGATCCCAAATACCAATGGCAAACAGCAAGCCCCACTAAGTGGCTGTTAAAAACACCCTGATATGCCTAGAAAATTGAACTTTATACCAGGTGGATCTGTAATTGTTTCAATCATGATATTAAAATGTAGCCAATGGTTCCTATTTCCATCATCAGTTTCTTTAATCTCCACAAAGGCAGAGTAAGAATGTAGGTAACCCAGTCAACCACCTCTCAGCAGGAAAGATGGAAACTCAGAAAACTCCAAATTTGTACAGATTGTTCCCAAAAGTTCTATTGCCAATCTTTTGACCTATCATTTCTAAACTTGCCAGTTCTTGGCAATTGAGTGGTAATAAACTTTAATAACAAAGTTTTACTCATGAATCACAGTACCTATTTGACTTCAGTCCTCCCACTTTATTCTTCAAGCTGCATGGGTTTGCTATTTTTACATATGAAAATAGTCATGATGCATTTTTTTTTCATCTCCCTGAGGGTTCCCCATAATCTATTTATAGGACTGGAGGTTTTCCAAACCCAAACATAATTTACTGTGCCATTTTTGATGACTGACAATTTTGGTTTTGTTTTTCTCTTATCCTAAGGGAATATCAATTGCCCAGCAAATTAATACATCCCTCTTCCTTTTATCCTTAGAGACCAATGATCAAAATTGATTTAGGTCTCAATTGGTCTATTTCTGGCTCTAAGTGGATGTTAATCCTCAGTAGCAGGTTTGCTAGACTAAATAACAGACTGGGCAATCCAGGGAGAGGGGTTCTAATATCTCCTACTCTTTGAAGCCTCACTGAGAGACCTGGACAAATCTGCATTACCTGTTTCTTTGACCATAAAAGATGATTACTAAAGCAGCCACAAGGAACACGTTTTACATTTTAGTTAAGAAATACTATGGCATTCACTATTGCAATTATATAAGCTTTAAGTAGTTAACTTAAGCCAAACCCTATGCACCTTCATTAAACATAGTCACTGGAATTAAAAACAAAGAAAGAATATGCTATTATTGAAATTATAATGAAATGTATTTCTCTTGAGGACCTCCAGTACTGGAGCTTTGGGAACTTGATTCTCCAAGGTCCAAGCAGGAACTTGCATTATCTGGAGTTGGACTCCAGTGCATCAAGCCTTCAGGAACCACCTCGGAGATGTGAATGGGATCACGCCTTAGTCTACTTGAAGTCCTTAGGGCTCAGAGTCTACCCAAAAGTATTCACAGGGGGAGAATTTGTAGAGTCCAGATCCTTCTCTGCGAATTCCTTATAAATCCTATTTGTGAGAAGGACTGCTCAAAAATGAGACATTTTAGATTTGCAAGGTCAACCCACAGCAAACACTTGAGATTGGTTCAGGAAAAAAGTTACAACCATAAGGCCCATCATAATTTAAACCAGAATCACTGGGATAATCCTGGTCAATACAACTACCTAGAGCATAGAAAAGTGAACAGAGGGATCTTCTAAGATACACCCCTAACAGGCATTTTGGCCAGAGACCCTCTTATGTCCTGAGTTTTCTGACATGATTTGTGAGCACTGGGGCCCTGGGAGGGTATCAGTGGCTCCTCCCCCTCAGCAGCTGAGCATCACCTTGGAGACACCCTATTAGTCCCTCAAATACACCTGCTGAAAGATTCATGCCAAAAAAAAAAAAAAGAAAGAAAAAACAATTTACTGTAAATATTAATATTTTGAATATTTCATTTGTTATTATTGAAGATATAAGGGATTTATTCCCCCAGGTTCTGGCTGCTACTGATGAGTATTTTTTAACTCACCCAAGATTTTTTTTGTCTATTCTGTTGGTCTAAATCAATCCAAGTACTTTCACTTCACCAATCCCATTGTGCAAGGTACCATAAAGGTCTGTGATTCCACAAAAGCAGGCGACAGTTTGAGTGCACTGGTCCAGGAACAACACGCACCTCCTCCACCCCCAGCTCAACTTCCCGATAGAAGAAGGAAGTGAGAGCATTGGAAAAAAGCCCTAAAATATTGTCATTGTTATTGCAATCCTTTAAATAGATCTTTGTATCTGTAAAGCGTTTGGGGTTCAGCTCACAAAGATTCTATGGGGAGGTCTGTGCTGCTAACCCCATCTTTAATTTTTATCTATATCACATGATACATATTAATGTGTAATGAGTCCTATGAAGCTGGGGCTCATATGATAAAAACTACTTCTCCAAAGTGAAATCAGTGTTCTTTAAAAATCAAAGACTTGAAGAGTTCTGTTTATTCATGCTATCTGTAATAAAGATAACAATTAATTTGGATGATACTATCTCTAAGAACTCTTGCCTGTCTCCTGGTATTAACACCACGTCCTCTGCACTAACAAAAGGTCTTTAAACACTTTCCCCATTTGACATTTTTATTTTCTATATCTTTAAATCAATTTTATATGGTAAGACATGAAAAGGAAATGACAATTTCAGAATAATCATGGCAACAGTAATTTTGACTAAGCAAATATTAAAAAGCAAAAAGCAGCTTATCTTCAAAATCTTTAGACTGATCATTCTTTCAGCAAGATTTTGTTTTTGCTCTGAGATTACTCACTCAAAATCCCATAATTTTTATTTCCTAAAAAAGCAAATGAACTCAAAATATTTCCTCCTCTAAAAATAAACATCTTTCTGACAATGCATACAATGTGCAAAAATGAAAAATGATGTAAAAAATACATAAAAAAGAAAATTAAATTAAAAAACAAAAAAAGAATGTGAGGCATAGAAATACATATACACTTATGTATACATATTTCATAATGGATACACATACATATCACAGTGGGCTATACAGTGAAATATTATTTAGTCATATAAAGAAGGAAATCTTGCCATTTGTGACAACATGGATGGCCTTGAGGAACTAAATCAGATAAAGACCAACACTGTATGACGTCACTAATATGTAAAATCGAAACAACACATCATCTTCAACAACAAAAATTTAAGTCATTGATATAGAAAATAAATTGGTGCTTATCAGAACTGGGGTGAAAGGGAGTGATATAATCAAAGGTGGTCAAAAGGTACAAACTTGCAATTTCAAGAACTGAGGATAAAATATAGAGTATGGTGACTATGCTAAGTAAATTATATTCAATAATACTGTGTTGGATATTTGAAAGTTGCTAAGAAAGTAAATCTTAAAATTTCTCATCACAAAAAAATAATTTTAATTGTGTGTATTGATGGATGTTAACTAGACTTACTGTGACCATTTAACAAAGTATACATATATTGAATCATTATGCTGTACACCTGAAACTAATAGTTTGTTATATATCAATTATATCTCATTTTTAGAAGAAAAAATCACGCTTTATTACATCATGGTTATATTTCCACACAACACCTAGCACTGCTGTAACCAAGCCCCACAGACTGGTAGCTTATACCCAAATAAATAAATAAATAAATAAAAATAAACATCTTCCTTTTGAACGACGTTCTCAAACTTTGAAGTTCCAGTTATACCCAAGACAAAAGAAACTAGTTAATTTACGGCAATTTTTGAGGGTTGGGAGCTTAGGCAGGTGACAGAAATTCTTCTGGGAACCCTTTAGCCTGTCCTCTGCCAGCAAAATCCGGCAAATTACAGTACTTTGTTAGCTCCCAACAACAAAAGAGGCCTACAGAGCCGGGAGGGTGGGAGTGAGGCAGTAGAGAGGTGGGGGAGGGGTTGCTGAGCGCTCCAGCGCCATTGTGGGATCTGTTCTACTAATGGGGGTGGGGGGGGCCCACTGGAAGAAATACTCTAGGAAAAGGCAATCTCCAATTCTAGGAAAAGGCAATCTCCAGTTCTAAAAGCATTTTTAAAAAATTTGTCTTTTTGTACAGCAAAAAGAAATTTATACAATGTTATATGTCAAATATATTTCAATTTAAAAAAAGAAATTCCATTTAAAAATTTTAATGAAATAAATGTTGGATGCTTTGAAGAATGGCTATCTAATAGATGCAAGTGACTTGTAAATTAAAGTAAGGAAGGAAGTGAGGAAGAGAAGGAAGCAAATAAGCCAGAAAAGCAGAATGAATAGGAAGATTATACTTTCCAAGACAACGAAAGGTTTAACTGTCCTAATCCAGGCGCTTAAGATCCTGGAAAACAATAGCCATCCACAAAGCAGACACAAGTAGTCAACAAAAGAACAAGTGGTTTAACATGTACCTCTTGTCAAGTCACCATTCCCTGGGGGATAAAAAGGGGGGAGAACCACAATTATGAACAATCCATATAGTTTAAGTAAAATCCTGGGAATAACTTTCTAAGCAGTGGCCTCAATTCCTCATACACTTTACACTTTCTTGTATATTCTGTGGCCCACCCCTGGTTTACTGTGAAGCCAGGGTGCTTCCCATTATCCTGCTTTGTTTAGTGGAAGAAAGAAATGAAAATTTTGGGCCTCCCTGGTGCCACAAGGGGTTAAGCACAGCACTACAAAGCTGTCCACAGCCCCTACAGCTCCAGTTTGATCCCCGGCCAGGGAGCTGGCCCACACAGCGTAGCAGACCTCTCCTGTCTCACCCACTGCTCCCCTCAGCAGTGTATTTCAGTTGATCTGCCTGTTCTGCTCTCCACTCTCACCCACCACAACTCTGGCCTGTACCCCAGTTCTTTTATGCATAAATAAATCTTTAAAAGAAAAGAAATGAAAATGTTATAATTTCTCATAAAAGCTTTCCTCCCAAATTTTAGACCACAAGGTAAACACCTTCATCTACATGAACAAATAAATACGAAAAAATTTAAATAATCTTCATAATCAAGAATATTCAGGCTATACCAAATCCATTTTAAATAATGGATATGTTCATATCTATAATAACAGGCATGTTAACACCCAGATAAGGCAGGTACACTTCACAGCAATCTGATTAAAGGATTTTGAATGTATCTTTTCAAATGTGAATTGCTGTATACAGCACCAATAATATTGGAAAGTTATGATAGATGTGGCTTCTTAAGCACAGATGTCAGTATTTGTTTATTAAACAATAGTCTTCCTCCAAATACAAATAATATATTTATAAATCAATAAGAAAAAGATAAACAACCTAATAGGAAAATAAGCAAAAAATATGAGGAGATGAGTCTGAGAAGAGGACATTAAATAAAAAAGTACATATCCAAAATAAAGTGAATGGATAAACCTTGACACATTCATAGCATGGAGCATTAACCAATGAAAATGAATGAGTCAGAATTACACATATCAATATAGTCATCTCACAAATATTAAGTTATGGGAGAGAAAAGCAACTTGCAGAAGAAAGCCTAATACAGAAGAATAGCAACTGCACACAATCTCACACTGTTGCTGAAAGGTCCATGATCGCTTGATATTCAGCCCAGATACCTTGGCATGGCTGGAACTTTTGTGTCTGGTCCATTATGAGTGGCAGTGCTCACACACTGTTGCTAAATACTTTGAAAGTCTCCCTTCACATTTATATGCAACAAAATTGTAAAGATATGCATGAGAATGATAAGCACCAAATTCGGGAGAGTAGTCACCCCTGAGCTAAGAAAGAGTCACAACCATGTTAGCAATATTTTGTGTCCTAAGTAGGACAGTAGGATATGAAAGCACTTGTTGTAGAGATCAGGTGTCACTTACTTCTAAAATTCTGAAATGAACTGAATCCAAAATGATGGGTGTTGAATTCTCTGTATTTTAATGATAGTCCTGTACAAATCTTGGCATCCTACAGAAGAAGCACACTGAATTGCTGTGGGCAACACGCACACATTTTTAAAGTCGCCCCAGGAAAGGTCTTTAATACTGACATATTCTCCTTTGCTGAGCTGTGTGATGAAGCCTGGCAAAATTGAGTACAGCTGACCAAAGAATATCAGTAGAGAGGAGGCAGTCTAATTGATCCAAAGCAAAACATACATAGTATTTAGCTGTGCTTTCAGGTTACTTTACACAGTCATGATCCTCCTGAGGTAAGGAAACTTAGCCCATCAACATTAGTGATTTTTCAAGAGCACAAAACTGTCTGGGATAAACCCAGGACTAGAATTCATAATTGCTATCTTAGAAATGATACTGTTCTCTTTCACTTTCTGATCTTTCCTATTATGGAACATTATTTCTCCACCCTCCAGATTTGTCTTAGAGAAAAGGGTTCCCTCCATTCCGCTGTCTAATCTTATTGAATAATTTATCAAGACTTGCACAGTACACTAAGCAAATAAACTTGCAATCCTTAGATTGTTTGGCAAAATCCAGTAGATTTTATTTTTTTAGAAAAGATCTTATTTTTTAATTTTATTTATTTATTCTTTGTGTGTGTGTGTGTGTGGAGAAGAACTAGGGTGTAGGCCAGAAGATGGGGAGAGGTGAGAGGATTCACCAGAGACAGAGTGGGGAGCAGAACGTGAGATTTACTGAAATACACTGCTGAGGGTAGCAGTGAAAATCCGGTCGATTTTAATATGGATATCACAAATTCTGGTATATAAATCTAAGTATAAGAAAGTGCTATGACTTTTTAAAATAACATTTCTTCTAACCACTTTAGATTGTGTTTTTCATACTACAGCTTTAAGGAAATTATTCTAGAGGATTTTTTTTTTAATTCAAAGCTCCCCCAATTAGAGCTCCTTTATGTTCTTTTTGAGTTTGTGTTTCTATTTAATTCCTTACTCCCAAAGAACCATCCATCACTCACCAACTGCATTGATTAGTGGGAAATTCTTTTTTTTTTTTTAAACCCTGCCCTCCCTGGGGGAATTCTAACTAAATACACGAAACCCAGTCTTACCATTAGATTTTGGCATTCTGATTGGTCAACAGGAAAGTTGATGAGGGAGGAAAAAAGCTGAAAAATTAACTGCTGTGTGATTTAGAAGCTATTTTTCTAGGGGGCCAGCCAACAGTGCAACTCTTTAACAGATATGCATTTGTTTAAAAGTGGTTGAATCAAGCAACTATGGAAATAGGGAGTGTCTCTGAGAAACTGATTTGATTTCTGAAACAGAAGAAACTCTAACCCTAAAACCATCCCTTAACCCAGGCTTCCCTTGTGACTTGCTGGAAAGCTTGCAAACTAGTTTCTATTTCATTTCTAAACACTGCAGAACTTTCTCACCTGAAGAGAAACAACCAGAATTATTTGTTTCTCAGTGTACCCAAACGATATATATTTGCTAAATGGGAACAATTATAAGACCTGCTACTAGTAGGAGGTCACATCATCTCAGGGAAAGAACAGCATTCTATGTACACTAAATTATCTTTGCTGTTACTTAACACAAGCAGCAACTTAAAAAAAAAAAACTATTTCTAGGATTACTTTTTCTTTAGTGTATCTTCTAGTTCATTAAAATATTTAGAAATTCCACACCTTCCTAAAATATAAGCAATCCTGCTGCCTCTTACCTCTAAAACCTCAGATTACAATGTTTGTGGGGGGTTTTTTTCCCATGGATTTTCAGAATCTAATTCTGAGGTTTCTGGAAATATTTTTCCTTCTCTCAAATGCTCTCTTTGTCCTTAACCTTCAAAACCTGTATCATAAAAAACCCTAAAGAACCCATCTAAATTGTTTGCTTCCCCTCAGTGAACAATTAAAGCACTCCCCCCAAACTGTCTTATGTATTCTGTAATCTTTTCCTTAGAACAAAAACCAGAATTATTGAAGGAACTTGATAAACTGAACCACTAAAACAAAAGAAAATTATCTGTGTAATTCTTTGATTGAAGCTCTCTTAATTTTAGTTAAGTGGTTGGCCAATTTAAAAAGGTGTCCAGGGGCCTTCCTGGTGGCGCAAGGGGTTAAGATACAACCTATGAAGCTTTCTGCAGCCTCTGCAGCACAAGTTCCATCCCCAGACAGCCAGGGAACAACCCACATGGCACAGCAGACCTCTCCTGACTCACCCTCTGCTCCCCTCAGCAGTGTATTTCAGTGGATCTGCCTGTTCTGCTCCCCACTCTGTCTCTGGTGAGTCTTCTCACCCGACACAGCTCTGGCCTATACCCCAGTTCTTGTATGCATAAAAAAATAATTTAAAAAAAAAGGTGTCCAAATTTGCATCTGTTTAAAATGCCTATCTCAATATTGGCATATTTCTTCTTACAATCTACAATGCAATAAAACTGAAGTATCAGTGACTTCTTCAGCTTGAAAGCAAGAAGAGGTATATTCTCCTCACAGAGGTGGTCAAAACTGTACAATAGTAAGAATGGTTATATTTATTTAGACTTTAGTTTGTGCCAGATATTTTACATGCTCACAAGTCAATAAGATGATATTATCTAACCTATTGAGGGAAACAGATCAGTTGGTAACTAGCCCAAAACCACACAGCAAATTGCTGGCAAGACAAGCCATGAACATAATAAGTATGCAGGCTCCAAACTCCATGTCTTTAAAATAAAATTCTTTTTTTAATAAATTTTATTTTTATATTCCCCATACAATTGCAACCCCCTTTTTTTGACCCCACAAACACATACACATATTATCTGTGCATTTAAGTAATGTAACAATTAATAAAGTGACCAGATGTGGTCTATGTTCATTTAAATTCTCAGTTCTGTTCCCTTTCTCTGTTTCAAAGTAAATAAATAAGATGGAACGTGATTTTTGCCCACTGTTGCAGTTAACTGGCAAACTTGCGTAATAAATTAACAGAACTGGTTTAGCAACAAATGAGAACCTCAAGGTCTCTAAATTCTAACCATAGGTATGTCACTGATTTGAAAAGTGATCCCAGAGCATTTAACTCAAAATACAGTTTATGTTTATGGGGCTTTTGGGTCACAGTCTTAAAGAAGAACCCATAATTGCTACAAGGGGTTAAGTACCACACTACGAAGCAATCCGCGGCCTCTGCAGCACAAGTTCAATCCCCGGCTGGCCAGGGAGCAACCCACATGGTGCAGCAGACCTCTCCTGACTCACCCACTGCTCCCCTCAGCAGTGTACTTCAGTCAGTCTGCCTGTTCTGTTTCCCACTCTGTCTCTGGTAAATCCTCTTACCTCCTGCAACTCCGGCCTGTACCCCAGCTCTTGTTTGCATAAATAAATAAATCTTTTAAAAAATTCAGAAAAAAAAAAGAAGAACCCATATTTGTGAAGGTTCAATACTAAATCCTAATGCCAAATATTTATTTTTCTTTTTTTTCCCCAAAGATTTATCCATTTATACACACAAGAACTGGGGTACAGGCCAGAGATGTGGGGGGTGAGAGGACTCACCAGAGTGGGGAACAGAACAGGCAGACTGACTGAAACACACTGCTGAGGGGAGCAGCCGGTGAGACAGGAGAGGTCTGCCACGCCATGTGGGTTGCTCCCTGGCTGGGATTGAACTCATGCTGCAGAGGCTATGGATTGCTTCATAGTGTGGTGCTTAACTCCTTGCGCCACCAGGGAGGCCCCTAATGCCAAATAATTAGATGAAAAGGAAAAAGTTTAAATACTAGATACTTTGCTTAATTACTGCCAAGGATCCCCTGTAAAGTTTCACAGGGGATAAACATACAATTGTCCACAGTGTTTATCTCTAGGGACAGAGACTGCAGAAATGGAAAGTGAAAATAACACGAGGAAGGGTTTTTGCTTTTTAAAATGTGTGTGTGTTGCCTGGGTTTTTATAATGACAAAAACAAATTTTATATAATACATTTTTGAAGTTTAAATAGACATATCTTTATTTTTAAAATTACTTTATTGCAGTGCTTCTGGTTTATAATGCTGTATGTGATTTGGAGGGAGAGGTTCCCTGATCATCAAATAAATGTTATCACACCACACTCACCTCTGGAGCCTCAATAATTCTCCACCAAAGCCCATTGTGCTCCCAACCACTTGCTCTCCTTCCCCATACTCCCCTCCTGGTAACCTCATATTTGCAGTCAGATTTCAAGGGTTTGTTTCAATTTTGTTTTGTCTGTTCCTAACATTCTCAATGTTTGCCAATTTTTTTTTTTTTTTTTTTTTTTTTTTTTTGGTGGGACCCTTGTTAGTGGCCGGGGATCGAACTGGTGCTGCAGAGGCTGCGGGCAGCCTCGCAACCCAGAGCTCCAACCGCTGTGCCACGAGGGGAGGCCCTGTCTGGCCAATTTTTATCTTCATCCATGAGTTTGACCTCAGGACCACACATTTCACCATCTACCGAAGGGGATGACACTAAGGAAAAGATTCTCTCTGCCCCTCACATCCTCTCCAATTCAACTAAAACGAGGCTCATTTTATTAATATAAACTTTCACCCCCTCCTACCCACATGTTTGTTTCATTAGCAAAAGGGAAACAAATTTTGAAGGACTTCAAGTTTCAATCAACTCTAAAAGGAAAGGGATACTAAAATTCAAGAAATAAGATTGGAAATGAAACTCCCTCAACATTTCTCAGGTAACAGAGAGAAATCACCCAGTTAGAGGGTGGTTTCCTGTTCACCATACGGAATGTGTATTGGAAGCAGGAACAAGGACCACTGTCCCAGAGAGCAACCTGCTGCCTTCAGTATTCACTCACTCTTCCTAGCCCCGGCCCTCTCCTCTTACTTCAAAGAGCAGGAAGAAAAAGATAAAAGTGAGAAGAGTTTTGAAACTAATGGAGATGTTTAAATAATAGCAGTCCTCTTCTGAGCCTCTATTTCTTCATCAATAAAAATACTCTTTGCTTCCAATAATGATTTATGAAATTTCTTAGCACAAAATCCAAGACACAGTAGGTGCACAATCAGCTTCCTTCTTTCAGAAATGAATTTCCAATTGCCAGCTACCTGCCCACTAAACTTTGAGCTCAAGAGAGCCATTCACCCACCCCACCATCACACAATCTGTTTTCTCCAAACTCTGTCTCTACCTGAGTTTTCTCTCTCTCTCTCTCTCTCTCTGCCCCCACCCCAAAATTTTCTCTCCTTTACCCCTCTCTAATTCCCTCTGACTGTTGTTTTCCAAATTTCTCAACCACTCACACAGATGGACTCCCTGTCTCTCCCATACATCTTTTTGAACGTTGTCACAAAACAGAATCACTCCAAGTACCAGCTTTGGTTCTACACTGACAAAACACAGTCCAAACACTTCCTTGTGCAAAACTCCCTAAGATCCCACCACAAATCAATCACCTACCCAGATTTCTTTTTTTTTTTTTTTTTTTTAAATAGAGGCATGTTTTATTTATTTATTTATTTGTTTGTTTGTTTGTTTGTTTGTTTATACATGCACTGGGTACAGTCAGAAGCGCAGGAGGGTGAGAGAATTCACCAGAGCCAGAGCAGGGAGCAGAGCAGGCAGAAGGACCGAAGTACACTGCTGAGGGGAGCAGCGGGCGGCAGAAGAGGTCTGCGCGCCATGCGGGACCCTCCTCCGGTGGCCGGGGAGCAGCCGGGGATCGAACCGGCGCGGCAGAGGCCACGGGCAGCTTCGCAACCCAGCGCTCAACCGCTGAGCCACCAGGGAAGCCCACCTACCCAGATTTCTCTCCCACTAGGTGCCCCATACTTGAGCCTGTGCTATTTTTCAGACTGCAACCCACTTTCCCCCGCTCTTCCCACAACCCCTGTGAAAACCCCACTCACCCATCCAGGTCCAAGTGCATGCCCTGCTTACATGTATATTTTGAAAAATAGCCCCAACTCCCCAAAAGTTGGCATTAACTTCCACTTCATGTACCACAGCACTTTGCTGGCACTTCTGTTGGCATGGCTTTTATTCTGGATCATCCCAGAGTGATTTGTTTATGAGGATATTTTGTTCTGTTCCTGAATAACAGTGGTCACATCGGATTCATTTTTGATTGTTCCCAAATATGTCACTTAGGTCTTTGCTCCCTGCACTCTTGAATTCAATGGAATAAGTAGCATTTATTATTACATGTTCAAATGTGTTCAACGCTATATACTGTCCTGTCCATTATGTGTATTATCTCAGTAATACTCATAGCCCTCCTACCAGGAAGGTGGTATTTTAGCATCCATTTTAGAAACAAGGAGACTCAGAGTAGTTATCCCAAAGTGATACATCAAAATCAGGATTTGAATTAAGATCAGTCTGACTTCTGAAACTATTCCATACCATACTACGTAGTATAGTATTATACTATACTACAGACATTTCTAAAACCCATTAGTTCCTTTGGCAGATGGGAGTATTACTCAAATACAACACCCCAGTAAATTATATTTTGTCCTATCAGCACACAGAGGTCATTTTGGATTTGCTTTAGTCCAGGGGCATAAACAAGCAAGTCTACAGTATCCCACATTTCTTTATTTTTCTCTTTTCCTACCTTCAACCCCAATACCCTGAAAAGCAAATTAAAAAATTAATTTGGAAAGCAAAGACAGGAAGAGAATTAAATCTTTCCTTCTTCAAGGAACATGCAACATTAACAGTAAATTGTTGAAGTCTAACAGGCATAACACCTGAAAGAATATGTTTGCTTGTTTATTTTTTCATTTCATTTTAATTTTTAAACTTTTACTGATGTACCATTGCATTGTAATGTTATATATGTTTCTAGTGTGCACCCTTATAAATCAGCATCTGTGTATAATACATCACGATCACCTTGCAATGTCCAATTCTATCCTTCATTGTACAATTGACCCCTCTTACCCAACTGGCCCACTCTCTTTCCCCCTTCCTTTCTGAGTCATTTCAGAACATACTTTCCCTGCTCAGACCTGAAACCAGCAGCAGTTGCTAAGAAAACACACAGCCAACCTCGAGACTATGTGATGACTCACACAAGGAGCACGCTTACCTTCCAAGTCTCAGAACCTTCACCAAAGAGTCCTGTAACAAATCATCAACCCATGGTGGTAAATATTCAGGAGGTCCTTTTCATCCAGCTCAGAAAAAAATATAATTCCTTCTGGACTAAACACTATATATAAAATTAATTATTACCCCACTGAGTTAAAGCTTCCTATAATGAAAAGAGTACAAAGACTACAAAGGTAGAAGATTTTCTTTTAAGCAAAGTCTAGAAACAAGGAAATCTCTTACTCATGGTCATCAAATGAGTGACTACAAAGAATATTCTAACAAGAGAATTCTAATAATCTATTATCTGTATATAAGCACAAATAATAAAACACATCTTTAACTCTTTTATAAGCAGAATTTAAAAGTCATTTCTTTTTAACTTTTTACTTTCTGATTTAGCTCAACATTTTGAACTGAGAGCCCTAACATGCATTATTCTATCAAATAATCCCATCATGCATTCATTTTAAGCAACTATAGTACTAATAGCTTTTGATGTGTGGGGGTTTGCTTTGTTTCATTTTGGGGGCGTGGGGCACAGTCTAGAACAACTTTTATTTATTTTGTTGCAATTATACTTATGATAAAAATTACCACTGAGTAATTAACATTTTCAAATGCAAATTAGCTAATTCCTATGGTATGACCCTTGAGTTAATGTATCACACACAAGCATGCACATGAAAATCTCAGATATGATGCACTCAGCTTTTCCCCAGAATACCAGGACTTGTACTCCAAGGCACAACATGGAAGAAAGCAGATTCTATGTCTATGGAAAGTAAGTTTGGCCCCCTCCTTCCAAGCATTAACTAGCTCACAGCCCAAATGCTGACTAAATAGATTCTCTCTGACCTTGATAAAAAAGATGGCACAGTACAATGACTAAGATGAATGCATTTTTAAGATGTATTGTTTATCCTTAAATGCTGACTACTTCTTCTATCCAAATGAGGCGACATAACTTCTAAAATAGTGAAAACTTTTAACTTAAATATATTAAATATCTGGGCCTCCCTGGTGGCTCAGGGGTTAAAGACTCAGCGCTAACAAGCTATTGCCAGCCACTGTGGCATGAGTTTGATTCCCTGCCAGGGAGCTAACCCACATGGCGTAGCAGACCTCTCCTGTCTCACCTGCTGCAGCCCTCAGCAGTGTATTTTAGTAGATCTGCCTGTTTTGTTCCTCACTCTGTCTCTGATGAATCCTCTCACCTCATGGCCCCCTCTGGCCTATATCCCAGTTCTTGTATGCATATATAAATAAAAATAAATCTTTCATATATACATATTAAATATCTGCTTAGAAATCTGTAAAACTTTCTTTTAATAGCTACCATTCTAAAAACCCACATTTCAAATTAAATTTCCCCTCCAAGCAACATTTCCACTTGGACAGCACACGGAGTTACAGTCTTTCACATTATTCTGGGATATTACCTATAATTTTGATGTATATATTGCTATCATGATGATGAGGGTACATAAACGTTCTGATAAAATGCATTCACAGTTGTAACCATTATGATTATTTTTCATGAATTTTATGCAAATAGGAATATATGTGCATGTGTCCACACTATTGTTTCATTTTGCTTATCTTTTGTATTAATGAATGTCAAAGAAATTTTACGTGTAATTTTATGTGTAACCATAAAATGGCCATATGTGATTCAGTTTCAATTCATTTCTAGCACACCAATAGCTCCAATAATTTAAAATCTGTTTGTGGATGAAATGACATAATGTGTGTTATTTATTTCAAAAAGATGCAGGGGATAGGCAAGAGCATAGACAAAACCAGATTAGCTGGATCTGTTCAGGACTGACACTAGGTGATTTTTTTTTTTTAAAGATTTAGGTATTTATTTTTACAAGCACTAGGTACAGTCAGGAGGATGAGAGAATTCACTAGAGCCAGAGCAGGGAACAGAACAGGAAGATTGACGAAATACACTGCTGAGGGGAGCAGCGGGCGGCAGGAGAGGTCTGTGCACCATGTGGGACCCTCGCCGGTGGCCGGGGATCGAACCGGCATTGCAGAGGCTGCGGGCAGCTTTGCAACCCAGCGCTCAACCGCTGCACCACCAGGGAGGCCCCACAATCTTGAGCATGTTATCACATGGCAGGTTTGTTAAAAATAGACTGCTAGGTCCCCTTGAAAGTTTCTGATCAGTCTGTTTTCTGCTGCTGGTCCCTGGGCCACACTTGAGATCACTGCTTTAAGTTTACTCCACTTTGCACAGTTCATGTCATGATCACCAGTTACCACCTGTACTGCATGCTCCTCTGTGGCTTTTTTCCTACTAAACAGTTGGTACTTTAAGTACAAAGCAAATAAATTTTCAACAATGTTCCAGAAGTCAGTCAGCAAATATTTACAAAATAAACTCATTTATTGAATGAACTGAATTTTTCCACTTATTTATAGCTAATTATTGTCAATGCGCTGACATTCAGAATAGGGCTACATTTACACACCTGGAGGAAGAGGAGCTACTCACTGATGACAAATTGCAAACACTGGCAGCAGTGAAAGGAGGACTAAAAGTCAGCTGGAACCAGAGCAACAAAGAGATGACAAATTCTAGAGAGATCCAAGAGCAGCATCTCGGACTGACGTTTTCAATCAAGTAAGGACACTGACAAGCAGGAGCTTGAGGCTCACTCTATCAAATGTGTTACTCTATCCTGAGGAGCTGTATCCAAATGTTTTTTAATCTCAAGTGCCATTAAAAGAAAGAAATGCATTCAAACTCATTTTTTAAAGTTTCTCAGGGTCTGGAAAATGTCAGCATGAACAGATTGATTTCATCTCCCTAACCACCTTCCTCCTCCTAATGCTGCCCAGAGGAAAGAAAATGCACACCCGTGCACCTACCTGGAGAGTTCTCCAAGGCCAGGTGTTCAGAATGTTGTAACACCCTGCTGTACCCTGAAGTATCTCTCTATTACAGCAATGGTCTGCTCTATGGCAGTTCAGTGGATTTGGCTTAAAATGAACCACGCTCTGATTTTTGAATTTCACTGCTTTTTAAAAGTTTATTCTAATTTTGCAAGTTAGAATATATATATTCATAATTATGACTCCAATTACTTCAATATGTATAACTGATTTATTTTCATTTAATAGTAAATTTAAGACTATAGCCTGCATAACTACATGGGTAAATATATGGGTTTTTCCTATTATTTAGCACTCTTAAAAGAATAACATAGTGTGGAATTTAAAACAAACAAAAAAGTAAGAAAAAAGTAAAAGTTATAACAAAAGCACAAGGAACAAGAGGAGAGAAATGCAAATATACTAAATACACTATTATAAGGTAATATCGAAAGAAACAGGCCAAGGTAAAGTATCAGGCTTTTCTGCCCTCCTGCCATTAGGATAGATGATGGATCCTTGTGGTCCTGAATGCATGCCTGATGGCGGGCACCTGGAGTAGGGTGTGGGCATGTGTAGATAGGATTCACCTGGGCTAGGACTGGGCTTATAAGGGCGGCGTCACGGGGACGCCAGCAGAAGCAGAACCATGAGGAGCAGAAAAGCAGAGACCACGAGACAAGGCCGGAGAGCCCAGAAAGCGTGAAGACTTGCTGGGGGCTAGGACGCCTGCCAGCCTCCCGGCCCCCCAGCACCTCTGCCTGCTGTGTACCTGGTAAATCCCAATAAAAGCCTGCAAAAGCCACCGAGGGCTCTCGGACTCCTCCTTTACCCGTCTACTCGGGTCATAGAGATCCTGCTCCATGTCCTCCTGCCACTACAGGGTCTCCCTGGTGGTGCAAGGGGTTAAAGACCGCACTATGAAGTAATCTGCAGCCTTTGCAGCGCGAGTTCGATCCCTGGCTGGCCAGGGAGCAACTGTAGGGTAAAGAAAATGTCAGGCTTTTCTGCCCTTCCGCCATCAGGATAGATGATGGATCCTTGTCCTGAATGCATGCCTGATGGCGGGCACCTGGAATAGGGTGTGGGCATAGGTAGATGGGATTCAGCTGAGCTAAGACTGTGCTTTTAAGGGCGGCGTCACGGGGGGACGCTAGCAGCCCCAGCCAGCAGCAGCAGAACCTGAAGGAGAAGCCGAAGCAGAAGCAGAGAACGCCAGAGAGCCCAGATAGAGTGAAGACTTGCTGGGGGCTGGGAGGCCTGCCACCCCTGCCTGCCATATGCCTGGTGAACCCCAAATAAAAAACCTGCAAAACTACTGAGGACTCTGACTCCTCCTTTACCCGATCTGCATGGGATCAGAAAACCTGCCTTGTGCCCTGTCCTGCCCCTTACAATTGGCGTATGTCGGCAAGATCCATGCAGACGGGTATTGGAGCCCTCCGAAGACCTGGAGGGACTAAGGAGAACAGACTTTGCCTGTGACGACGCTGGAGGCACCATGGCGGTATAGAAGATGGATACGTCCACGAGCTACAGGATGAGACCTGGCGTGAAGGAGACGCCCGAAAGGACCAGCCAACGACACCGGAAAGGACCAGCCAACGACACTGGATAGGACCAGCCAACGACACCGGAAAGGACCAGCCAATGACCCCTGAGGCAGCAGGCCATTGCTGAAGCAGGGAGAGGCCAGTGGACTGATAGACTGATGAACTGATGATTTTGGACTGACAATCCCGCCAGAAGGCGGAGGACCTTAGCAGGTTATGTTTATTTTTTGAGAATCTGGGGGTGGCCAGTGGGCCTAGATGGCCAAAAGCAGCCTGTTATGCCCAGCAGCCAGGTGGAGGAGAAAAGCCAACTAAGAAGGCAAAAGCTGGTACTAATGATAAGTTGAGAAGCCCTGAGTGGCTGTTAAGCAGCCTGGGTATGCTGAAGAACTGTGAGTCTCGTAAAATCACCTGTGGGTGATGCCCTGCTCATTCTTGAGTGAGGGTGAGGAGCTGAGGAACCTGTCCTTGGGGGACGGGTGGGGAACGTGGCTTGGGGTGGAGCCCAAGCCACATGTAGATTTTTGATCCCCGACCCATGTGCTTGTGCAGTGGGTTGGCCTGAGTGCAGGGGTCTGCGAGTCGCATGGGTGGCTGTGAAGGCCGAGTGTTGGAGCGACTGCAGACAGAAACCCTGAGGGTTGGCGATTACCCCCAACAGAATAAAATTGCCAATCCCAGAGCTAGTACATCCTGGGGGTGGATGCTGTGTGCCTTGTAGCCTAGACTACAGCCAGAGAAGGCCAGGAAGCCTGACGGCTCCTGGTGTGATATAGTAGATGCCGTGAGTGATTCCCCTCCCTCGTATGAGCAGTGCCTTCGGCAGCAGATTTGGTGGCTCATCTGCTGGTACCAATAATTGTCTTTTGCACTTGGTTGGTGCCCTGCCTGGACTTCTTTGTGTTCTGTTGTATTTTGTTATATTGTATTTTGTTATATTTGATGTATTTGCTTTTGTGGGCCATGGCTGCATTGTTTGTTTGCTTAGAAAATTGTATATATATGTATAGACTATATGGCAGAAAACCCTGAGGGGGTGGACTGTAGGGTAAAGAAAATGTCAGGCTTTTCTGCCCTTCCGCCATCAGGATAGATGATGGATCCTTGTCCTGAATGCATGCCTGATGGCGGGCACCTGGAATAGGGTGTGGGCATAGGTAGATGGGATTCAGCTGAGCTAAGACTGTGCTTTTAAGGGCGGCGTCACGGGGGGACGCTAGCAGCCCCAGCCAGCAGCAGCAGAACCTGAAGGAGAAGCCGAAGCAGAAGCAGAGAACGCCAGAGAGCCCAGATAGAGTGAAGACTTGCTGGGGGCTGGGAGGCCTGCCAGCCTCCCAGCCCCCCAGCCAGCACCCCTGCCTGCCATATGCCTGGTGAACCCCAAATAAAAAACCTGCAAAACTACTGAGGACTCTGACTCCTCCTTTACCCGATCTGCATGGGATCAGAAAACCTGCCTTGTGCCCTGTCCTGCCCCTTACAGCAACCCACATGACTCAGCAGACTTCTCTTGACTCGCTCGCTCGCTGCTCCCCTCAGCAGTGTACTTTGGTCAATCTACTTGTTTTGTTCCCCACTCTGTCTCTGATGGATACTCTCACCCCCTGCATCTCTGGCCTGTACCCCAGCTCTTGTATGCATAAATAAATAAATCTTTAAAAAAAATAGAATGTTAAAAATATTCAGCTAATCCAAATGAAAACAGGAAGAGTTAAAAGAAAACAACAGATTTAAAAGGAAAGAAAAGGCCATATTATAGATTTAAACCCAATGACATCAATAACCATAAATGGTCTAAATATTCCAATTAAAAGGCAACAACTGGCAGCAGCCCTTCTGCCCACCTGTGCCTACTCAGGTGCTCCTCCAGGTTAACCTCCTCCCCTTACAGGGTAGCAGCTCTCCTGCCTGGCTGTGACCAAGCAGACCTCTTTTAGCAAACCTGTCCCTTTTGGAGGCAGCTCTTTCTGCCCCTCTTGTATCTATGCAAGTGTCCTTTATTCTTCTCCTCCCCTCTTTTTGTTATAATTAACCTGCCCCTTTGGATATAAATAAATAAAAGGCGAAGACTGCCACATTGCACAAAAAGCAATTCCTTCAAGGAGGTGCAGCATAACTCTCTACTTCCTAAGTGTAGCTGTACATGGTGACTTCCTTCCCCAAGATATAGAAGGGGAAAAAAGAGTAACTTTAAAGTGGTAAAGCCTCATAAACACAACCTCAGCCTTAGATATGGTGTTGATTAAACTACACATTCATTTCAAATACACTTGAAACATTTACCAAAATAAATTCTATTCTGGGCCATAATACAAACTCTCACTAAATGTAAAAGGATTCAAATCATACAAGTATGCTCTCTGACAACAAAGGAATTAAGTTAGAAATCAAAATAAAAGATCACTGAAAAATCTGCAAATATTTAGAAATTAAGTGATATATCCCCAAGTAACTCAGGGTCAAAGAATAATCAAAAGGAAAATGAAAAAGTATTTGAACTGAATAAAAACAAACCACACAATATTAAAATTTGTGAGATGTCACTAAATGAGTAATCAAGAAAAACTATATAGGAAAAAAATACTGGGTGAGGGGGAGAAAGGTCACAAATAGATACCTAAAAACCTGAAAGAAAAGCATGCAAACCTAAAGTAAGTAGAGGAAAGGAAATAAAAATAGTATTAGTAAAAATACATTAAATAGAAAACTGGCAGAATAGAAATGAAAACAACAGCTGGTTCATTGAGGTCAATAAAATTGGTAAACTTCTAGCCCAGGATTTCTCAACCTTGGCACAACCAACATTTTGTCTGAATAATTCTATGTTGACAGATCTCTCCTGTTCATTGTAGGATCTTTAGGCCTTAAGCCACTAGATGCCAACAGCAAATACCCTCCCCTAAGACTATGTCTCCTGACTTTATGCTGCCTCCCAAAATTGTCAAGTGTTCTCAGTGGTGGAGGGTGAACTTCAACTAATACCTCACTCCATAAACAAAAATTAACTCAAAGTAGGGGAGCTCAAATGTAATACAAAAAAGCTTTCTATTTTGCCAAGTACTGGCAATGCCCAGCAGGAAAGCTGAGGTCATCATCAAATTTGAAATATTTAAAGTGGATTCAAAACTTTTTCAGCAATGAAGACAACTGAGTGCACTGTTGTGGGCAGTGTACATTGGTGAAACATGACTCCTGATCTCCTACACAACAAATAAATTTCTATCTGAGTAGGTACCATTATTGACAACTGTGCAGACACAGAGATGATTGGTGGAAAGTGATCTACCCTACAACTTTTCAATGTTGCAGGCCAAGAGGATTATGACAGATGATGACCTCTGAGCTATCCATAAAAAAATGTATGTCTAGTCTGTTTTCAGTAGTGTCGCCATCCTCAATTGAAAATGTGAAAGAAAACAGGGGGCATGAGATAACTCACCACTGTCCCAAGATGTGCTTCTTGCTCGTTAGGACCCAAACTGACCTCAGAAGCAACCCCTGCTACTGCTGAGAAACACCGAGGACCAACAGAAGACTGTCACTCCATAGACTGCTGTCAAGCTGGCCTGTGACTTAAGGCTGTCAAGTATGTGGCATGTTCAGCAATCACATAGAAAGGCCTAAAGAATGAATTTGAGGAAGAGACAAATGAGCCTCCAGACCCAAAGAAATGGGTGTGTGCTGCTGTGAACATTGCTCCAGAGCCCTTTCTGCACAGCTGGTGTCGGTGTCATACTCAAAGCAATGCTTAAATGAAACTGAAGGTTAAAAACTACAATTCCTTTTGCAATAATGAGAAATGCCCTCCACCCACCCTATGCACTCATGTCAGACAGGGCCATAGGTATAGCCCCCTTCTTCCTCTCAACACTTGTTCATTTTGAGTAATTGTGTATTGTCAGAAAAATGATCAATAGTGGTGTTTGGTTTGTCGTTTCAAGAAGTTTTTTTGTTGAATAGCAATGCCTCCTTCTGATAACTCTGTAACTGACTGATCAGATTGGTAAGGCTACTCCTGGTTCCACTCTGGAGAGTAATCTAGACTATCTAGGTTGGTTGATAGTCTAGATTACTTTTTTTGAGAGGAGGGAAATAAAGTGCCCAGCGAAGCTGCCCAGCGACACGCTCTGCGGCATCCAGGGAAGCCAGTGGTCCGCCGCCCGCCCCTCCGCTCCTGAGCGGAGAGCCCGCTCCTGAGCCCCAGCCCACACATCCCCCAGGATGCCCAGGCCCCCGCTTTTTTTGGAGGAGGGAAATGAGTGTGAGATAATTTTTTTTTAATTTATTAACTACTGGGTAGCCTTTACAGGGAGATGGATAGATTAATCCCACATTCCACTTTCTAGATGTAGTTCAGAAAGCACATTCCACACCTGTACCCTTAGGAAGGAATCTAGTACACTGTTTCATTTAATAACCTACTCCTTTTTGAAAATCATCTTTTCTCTCCAATATTTAATGGAACATATGAAAATGGATGGCACCCCTCTCGCCCTGCCTCTTTTCTAGAATGCGCTATATATGTGACTGTGACTTCCATGGAAATTTGTTTGCCACTTGATTTTTTTTCTAAAGATTTATTTATGTATACAAGAGCTGGGGTGCAGGCCAGAGGTATGGGGGGGGGGCGGTAAGAGGATTCACCAGAGACAGAATGGGGAACAGAACAGGCAGATTGACTGAGGGGAATAGCGGGCAAGACAGGACAGGTCTGCTGCACCATGTGGGTTAGCTCCCTGGCCTGCTGTAGTGGCGGCCAGTAGCTTGATAGCACTGTCTTTAACCCCTGTACCACCAGGGAGGCCCCTGACCCAGCCATTCTACCAGTGGGTAAATGGATAAATGAACTGGCATATTTCCAATACAATGGCATACCATACTCAGCAACTAAAAAGGAATGAACTATTGATAGATACAGCAAAATGGATGAATCTCAAAATAATTACACTGCCTGAAGGAAGCCAGACAAAAAAAGAGAACATACTATATGTATGAATTTGTTGATACAAAATTGTAAAAATACTAAATAATCTATAGTTAGAAGGCTATTATTGGCTGTCTTGGGAATACAAGGTATAAGGGGGGGCCAGAGGGAGGGATGTTTTCACAGGTCTGAAAATCTTATTAGATTTCACACTCTAAAAGGTACAGCTTACTCTGTGTCAACTATATTCCACAGAGGTGTTTTAAAAATTTTCACACAAAAGTGCAAAGTATAGTTAAGATAACCATCAAGATGTCATGATTTTAAATACAAGTAACTTACTTTATTCCAGACACAATCTTCTAGTTGGTGAAAGTAGAGAAAGGGGCACATGACACAGGTATGACATTAGTAGATGTAAAAGGAAGGACAAAGACGGGATGCACAGTGAAGTCCCGAAGAATAGGCTGTTGCATTTAACATTAACATTATTTTTAATTAAAATGCAGCTAATCTGAAGTATCTCTGAATAATAAAAGGATAAGTGATATAGATTTTTCCGGTTTGGATTGTCCTAATCTCAGGCAAATTTAGTTGATTCCCTGGTCCCACAGTTTCCCAAGAACAGGTCTCTTCTAGAACTGCCACATGTAGACTGCAGTGGTCTGTCTTTCCACTAGACAAACAGCTCCATCAGAGAACAGACTGTCTTCAGATGTTGGCACAGTGGTCAAATATGTTGTCAAGACCAAAGTCTGGCATCCGACCGCACACTGTGTTATTCACCTACTGTGAAACATCACAAAATTACTTAGTCTCCCTGATGACCAGATTTTAAAATGACAAAAGTTAACACCATCTATATGTAGATTCAATATGAATTTATTCAAACCTTGGCTTAAAGACTTTGCATAATCTTTTACCTGACCATCCCTCAATCCTATTTCCTTCTCTCCATGGAGCTGACAGTGCTCAGCCACAAAGACCTTCTCTCAGTTCCAATAAATTCACATGCCACCCAGCCCTTTCCTGGCTCAAGGCCTTTGCACATGTTATCTACTGATCTTCCATGACTCTTCTCCACAAGCTCAGGCAAGCTCCATCTTATCACAGGCTTAAATGTCACCTCCATGGAGAACTCCTTACTATTAGTACAGGAGCCCCAAATTATTCTGTGTCTCAACATCCTATTGTTTCAACAAATAGTTCTTAAGCACCTATCGTATGCCAGGCACTGTTTCAGATTCTGAAGAGACAACAGTGAATACATCTCTGATGGAGTGTAGCATCTGGGGGAGGGGAGTAGAATGGACCATAAGCGAATAGATACAATTGCATACGTTAGTTATGTTTATAAGGGCTATGGAGAAAAAAATAAGTTGCAAAATGACAAGTGGGAGTTGTGAAAGGTGATTGTAATTTTAAATCTGGGGTCCAGCAGAGGCTAGATGAAAATATAACATTGAGTAAAGAAGTGGAGAGAGTCAGGGAGAGAACTGCTGATATGAGAGCTGGGCCGGGGGCATTCCAGGCAGAGAAAACAACAAGTCAAAAGGCCCTGAAATAGCGTGGAAGCTAGTGTGGCAGATGGGTAAATAAGAACAAGAAGATGAAACCAGAAAAGTTAACAGGAGCAGGAGTGAGGAGGACCAGATGGGGTAAACTCTAGGTACCACTCTCAAGTCTGCCTTTCACTGGGAGGGACATGTGAAGTCATTGGGGGAGGGGTGAGGAGGGTGGTTGAAGGGTAAAAGCTGCAAAGCATTTAGTAATTTTTTTTTCCTGTCAGTCTTCCACCACTTGATAGAGGTGAGAACCTCAACTGTCTTGTGCACTATTGTAAGTTCAGCACCTCCCTTAACACAGTGTAGGCACTCCAATACTTAGCAGATGACGGAAACAACCTATGCAAAGCATTTACTGGTACAAAATAAATATTCCATAAGCAGTCACGGTCATGCTAATTACCTCAATCCCCAGAGTCCAGCACAGCAACAGGTATATGGTAAGAGTTCGTTTGAGTAAATGAATGAATAATTTTGAGAAATGACTGAAAATCAGTATTTTAAACATATGATGAGCAAAGACAAAGGAGTCAACTGCTATTCACTCTTTCCCTTACTTTTTAAGATGTTTTTTCAGGGCCTCCCTGGTGGCGCAAGGGGTTTAGACACAACCTATGAAGCTATCCACAGCCACTGAAGGGCGAGTTCCATTCCGGGCAGGGAGATACCCACATGGCACAGCAGACCTCTCCTGACTCGCCTGCTGCTCCCCTCAGCATTGTATTTCAGCCAATCCGTCTGTTCTGTTCCCCACTGTCCCTGGTGAATCCTCTCACACACATACCCCCACACCTCTGGCTTGTACCCCAGTTCTTGTATGCATAAATAAATAAATAAATCTTTTTTAAAAAGATGTTTTTTCGCTTTACAGTAAACTCTCACTTTGTGCTACTGAGAGCACTACCTAGAATAACCTGCTGTGACTCAATTCTTTAAACATACCATGAGAGCAGGCAAACAATTTGTACTGATGCATTCAAGAGCTTGTAAAACATCTAATTGCATAAACTTATTCACATGAGTTTTTAAACAATCTTAATGTACAAGGCTGAGCTGACCCAAACTGGTTTGATTTTTGTGAAATTCAAATATAGCTCCTTAGCTCAAACATATTCACAAAGAATTAAAAATTTCCACTTTTTTACTGATTTTGACATCTCTAAAATCTTCACCAAGAAGAAATTCAGCGAGGATTACACCTGTTCCTTCTTCTTGGAGATGCGTCAGGAGTGGGAAGGGAAACGCAACTGGGGTTAAGGCCTGTGAGTAATTATTTCAGGAAAAGTCACTGGGAGTCTCCACAGAGTTTTCCAGGAAGGAAACCCAAGGAGTCACGCGTTCAAATATAAACACACGAACGTTCCATCTCATAAAAGGTGAACATCCTCCCTGATGGTGTTTACGGTTTCTCAGTGGCAGGGCCACATAAGCTCGATATTGATCCGTATTTCTCACCCCTTAAAAGTGGTCAAACCCATCCTAGCACTGCCACATAGTATCTGCAAGGAAGCCTCCGCAGCTATGGGTCCTTTGAGAAAGACAGGTGAAAGTTACTTGAAATCAAACAAACTTAAACAGGGAGGGGAAAAAAAAGCGATGCAAAACTGTTGGGCGACTAGAAAGAACCTTCACGGTTCGGCTGACTTGCTGGTGCATGTACACAATCGTGCCCGCAGGCATCTCGCTCAGACGCTCCCTTCCACTAGGGGAGGGGAAAATAATAACTTTCGGAAATAACAGGCGTCCAGAAAGGCCAATGTTACGCAGGACTTCTCAACCTCCATCAAATAAGGCGGCTCATTTTGTTTCCAGCAGCACTGATTCAACAAAGCCCCTGCCCACTCCGCTTTTTTCCTTCAAAACAGGGGGAAGCAACCTCAGGAGAAGGTGCTACCGCCAGACCCTAAAGGCAATTTCAGACAACAAAGACCCCAAGCAATCAAAATGGAATTATAATCCGAGAGGTCTGAGCGGCCCCGCGGCGGAGGCGCAGGGCGGCCGCACCCACGCAGTTCCTCGAGAGCGGGTCCGGCGGGTCCCCGCGCGCTCTCCAGCCCCCGTGCGCCCCGGCCCGCGGGTTCCCGGGGACGCGGGACGAGCCTCGCGCCGCCGAGGGCTTGGCCATCTCTGCGCCGCGGCTCTCCGCGTTCCATTTCACACGGCATTCAAAATCTTTCCCGCCCAGGCGTGACGCGGGCCAGGAAAACAATCAGCAGACCCTGGGCGCTGGGGCCTGGGCCACACGGGGGGCGGCGGGGCCCATCTGGGCCGAGACCCCGGCGCAGCCCCTCTCCCAGGCGGGCGGCCCGGCGGGCTGGGGCCCGGAGGTGACACAAAGAAGCCAGAGAGACAAACGCCACCCGCTGGTGATCGCTCCAATCCCCGGAGCGCCCCGCCCGCTGACAAGTTTGCAGCACCCTCCGCGCACCCCGCTCTCCCACCCGAGCAAAGTTTCCAGTGGCCGAGCTCGGACCCCGGCTTCTGGCGGTTCCCGTCCCCCGCGGCCCCCGCCCCCAGCTCGGGGACCTTTCCCTCCCTCGCCCCCGCCCCTTCCCCTCCCTCCCCCTGGCTCGCTCTTCCTCCCCGGCGCAGCCCGCTCTCTCCCGGGCGCACCAGGGTGCCGGGGCCGGTATCCCGGATCACCCGCCCCCGGCCCAGCTAGTGGCCAGGTCGCGGGCCAGGCCCACCCAGGTGGGCGCTGCACTCGCCTTACTCACTCTATCGTGTCTTTTGCTCCTTCTCGCGCTCGCTTCTTCGGTGCAGCGGAAGGCTCGGGGCACAGCAGAGCGCGCTCCGCTCCTTGGCGCTCGGAGAGCTGCAAACCACGCCCCGCGCCTTCCCCGCCCGCCGCCCGCCACCGAGTCCCGCGCTCGCCGCTCGGCGGCCAGTGTGGATCGCGCCCGCGAGTGCCGGAGGCGGGGCAGCCCGTCTCCCCCTCCCGCGGGTCCCGAGGCAGCCCTGACCCGGCAACTTTCTGTGTCAGGAACGTGGGTGAGGGTCTGAGGGTGATGCTCACTCAGAATGCAGGTTAGCGAGCCAGGACTAGGGAAGGGTCGCAAACGCCCTCAAAAAAAGCTTTTCTGGACTATTGCATTGAGGAACCTCGCTGATATTCCTGCCTGTTAGGTTTTGAAAAGTTGGAGTAGGAGAGCAGACCTGCCAATTAGCTGTCAGACTTGGATCAAGTCATTTAACCTTTATGAACACTTTGTAAAATGAGGAATTTTGATTACATGGTCTTTTAAGGTCTGGAGCAGTATTTCTCCAAGGTGTTCCAGACCTGAGGGTCACCTGAAGGAAAGGGGAGGTGCTTGTTAACAATGCAGATGACTGTGTCTCTTCCTCCGCCTGGGCACGGGGAGTGGAGGACGTCTTGTGGTACAATATACATCTTCCAGGTCTGAAACTGAACCCCTGGGAATCCGTACTGCAGGTGCCAGTTTGATTTTCCGTGCATTACGCAATGCCTTTGGACTCAGGATGATGTCAATCTACTCCCACTTACCTCCAGTGCTATTACAGTATTACTAAGGTATTTGAGGTCCTAAGTGAAAGGTATTGTGTCAACTCACTATACACTATATATCTAGGAGCAGTGATTTAAAGCACTTCAAGTATTTCTCTATTCAGTTTCTAGCAATATCAAAGTTATTATTAGTCTTAGTTCATAGAGAATCCTGCTTGGGTTACTTAGTTAAATTTGGAGCTTATGGGCCTCCCTGGTGGCACAGGTGGTTGAGCGCAGCGCTGTGAAGCTGTCCACAGCCTCTGCAGAGCCAGTTCAATCCCGGCTGGCCGGCGAGGGTCTCACATGGCGCAGCAGACCTCTCCTGTCGCGCCCGCTGCTCCCCTCAGCAGTGTATTTCATCAGTCTGCCTGTTCTGTTCCCCACTCTGTCTCTGGTGAGTCCTCTCAACCTCCCACGAATCTGGCCTGTACCCTGGTTCTTGTATAAATAAATAAATAAATAAATCTTTTAAAAAATAAAGATTTTTTTTAAAAATTGGGGGCTTATAACAAGCTAAATGGAAAGGGCAGAGATTTGAAATTTGATAATGTGTTGGGTTAACGTACATTAATGAAAAAAAATAGTTGTAAGTTGTACTCCAATTTGGGACAGTTGTTTCAAAAATGTGTACCTCTATGAGTACCACTATGATTCAGGTAAATTATTTGAAATGCACATTTTATTGGCAGTCAATAGCTCAAGTCTTCACAAAACAGCTCATTACAAATCTACATGCCATTCCTTGTGTTCCCAAAAAAAAAATTGTTCTGGGTTGTATCACTTCTTTTGGACTACTTAGGTTTGCTTTATTTATTATTAATGTCTTGGGTCACACAAAGCTTTATAAACAAAGGTTTATAAAGCAAAAAGACCCTTTTGATGCTGGGGTCTCTTTTCATAGAAGCAATTTGCCTCATGTAATACATACAAATCAAAGTGCCCTTTCAGGGAGAAGTTATGTTTCAGGCTTTGCGGAGTTGCCTAAAAAACATGATCTGGGCCTCCCCGGTGGCGCAGCGGTTGAGCGCTGGGTTGCGAAGCTGCGCGCGGTCTGCGGCTTCGATCCCACCAAGGGTCAAGGTGCGCAGATCTCCTGTGCTCCCCTCAGCAGTGTACTTCCTTCTGCCTGCTCTCTCTCTTGGTGAATTCTCATTGCGCTTCTGACTGTACCAGTGCATGTATAATAAATGGCATGCCTCTATAAAAAAAAAAAAAAAAACACATGATCTGTTATTTCCCTTTCTCTTCTATTCATTTCCATTATGTTGGTTGCTTCCTTTGCAGTAAATGCTGTAAAGCCATGGCAACAAACTCTGGAGAAGATGTTATAAATAATTTCTTGATCATTGTTCCCTTCTAGGCTATGCTATGCTACAAGTCCTCAAAGTGAAAGGACTGTTGTTCCATATCATATTTAGTTCACTTAAGCAACTCCAAAAAGAGTGCCTCAAAATGCTTTCTGATGCCCCTCGTTAAAGTCATCTAATTATTACCTGTAGTGTCTCCTAGTCACGCCAGTTTGGATATTAAATTAATACCTACTTTTAAATGAGCAAATTAGACTAATGGCGAGAGCATTGAAACAGATCCTTCATGCTTTGAAAAGAAAAGAAAATGTAATGCTAAGCCAAAGAGGCACACCCTATACTTTCGAAACACAACAGGGGGCATGTGAACTGATGGCTCACACTCTTAGCCTGGCCGTGCCCACATTCTCCCATGCACCCAAAGAAAACAGATATATGTGTTAATAACAGTGGGATATCACTGTATCCCTCTTAGCTGTTATTTACATCAGGGCTCTGTATAACACAAGTTCCCTTTCACTTGACTGCCCACCCGAGAGGATTTACCAACTCAGTTGTGGTAAATAAACGTTAATAAAGGGGCCTCCCTGGTGGCACAAGAGGTTAAGCAATGCACTATAAAACAATCCGAAGCCTCTGCAGCATGGGTTCCATCCCTGGCTAGCCAGGGAGCATCCCACATGGCACAGCAGACCTCTCCTGTCTAGTCCACTGCTCCCCTCAGCAGTGTATTTCAATCTGCCTGTTCTCTTCCCCACTCTGTCTCTGCTGAATCCTCTCACCCCCCCCCCACACCACTGGCCTGTACCCCAGCCCTTGTATGCATAAATAAATAACTTTAAAAAAAATAAAAATAAAAGTTAATAAAAGTCATAAATTTATCAAGCTGAAAGCATATCTGTGACTTACAATGTAAGTATGCCGTGGCACATGGTGAGCACCACCAAAGCAGATACTCAGTACATACTGGCACATTGTACTGAGCAGGACAGAAAACATGTTCTGAGCACTCACATGTGTTGGACATCTTCATGCCATTAAAGGAACTAAATTCACCACTCTAAGTTCATAACTCTACTCTTCTCTGACACAGATTTCTCAGAGTTGTTTACATATTTGCATTCCACAACAGACTGTGAATTCAAGCCAAATCTTGCATCCAGAAGGCCTAAATAAGAATGGTAATGGATTTTTTCCTGGGAGAAATCTTAGTGTTGTGGTGGTGCCACATGTGGAGCTTCATGTAGGTTTGGTAAGAAAGAACACCTGATTCTTTGCCTTGGGCACTGAAGGGAAGATTCTTTGCCTTGACACTAGTAGCATTTATTTATCAACCTTGGTGGTTACAGAAGATAATAATGTTAAATGATAGACTGGATGAGCAACTAAATTTAAAATAAAACAAGTATCTTTAATCTAAAAGGCAACATAATATTAATTGGAGGCAGAGGGAGACTATTTTACTACATGCCTCTATTTTATTAAGTGTTACTATTAAAGACAAAAGGAGACTAGCAACATAGAGCTAAATAATCCTTAAAAGGACACATCTCTGTCCACCTCAAGGAACACTCTTTAGCTATGATAATTTTTTTTCACCATATTGGGAGCAGTTTATAAGCCTAGGATGAAAATAGATGGCCAGGAAAACAACTCTGTTCCTTTGTCTAAGACTCCACTCACACCCTGTAGAGGCCTGAGCTCCTTATCTCACCCTGTTCTTGTTTCCTGCCAAACCTGGAAACTAGCAGAAATAAATATTGGCTAATTGTTCCCTTGGCTAAATGATCTGTCTTACCATTGTCCTGATTCAAGTAGAAAGTTGTGTTCAACAACAGGCAAGTATGCACTGCCACTTCATGAAGCAGACCATCTCATAAAATACTGGCCCAATCAATCAAACTCTTGTCATTGATCAGAGTCCCACATTCTAGAGTTGGAAGTTAAA
>NW_023601500.1:0-19369 GCF_014898055.3 Talpa occidentalis
CGACGCCCTTCCCAGGGGGCTGCTGGTCTGTGCCGGGGCCAGCGCGGGTGCTCGGGGCCCCTGCCGCCTCACAGGCCCCGCCGGCTGCCCTGCAGAGCAGTGGGGGGGCCTCGCGTCCAGGCTGGGGTGACAGCCCCTGCCAGGTGACCTGACACAAGTCTGGGTTTTCACGAAGGGGGCGCTCTGGAGTAGTTTGAGGGAACCCCGGGGGGTTCAACCCCCAGCTCAACCCCGAGGTTGCACTCGCAGCACCGCTGCTTTTCGGGTGGTCAGAGGCAGGGCCGTCGGCCTCGGGGGCGTGTCCATCTGGGTCCACCCTTCCGCGTCCTTTGCTGTGACCTCGCCTGTGTCAGGCTGTGCAGGCATGTGGTCTTGACCCGCCCTCAAGACACTCGTCGTCCTTTGGGAGACGGAGGTAGAGAGGTGGGGTGGGGGGCACAGGGATGGCCTTGAGGGGCTGGCGCTAAACAAGGTCCTGTTGGCGGGACTGAGCCGGTGCTCCGTGCCAGACACCGGATCTGGCCCCCTGTGTTTCGAAGGCTCTGGAAGCACCGCCTGGGGTCCCCGGCAGGCCAAGGAATTGGGGGGAAACTGACCACGCCTGTGACAGCGGGCGGCCTGGGGCTGCGTCTGCAGCCCTTTTGTTTCCTCACGTGAGCCATGATTCTGCACTCAAGCTGGGCGGGTCGGAGGACAAGAACTGCGGCTTCTAGAAATGCGCCAGAGGAAAGTGAGAGGGACAGAGCCCGCCCCTCCAAAACGAGCCTCCATCCCCACACCCCCAAACTCACGACAGAACTGAGTGTGAAGACATCTGCAAACAGCTGAACAGATGCCTCCTGACCAGAAGGATCGAAGAGCCTAAAAAACTAAATAAACATGTTTATGATGCTTCAAGATCATGGCGTAGCCCCGTCGGTCAGGGAGCTGTCAAGGAGCACAAGCAGGGGAAATGAGACAAGAAGGACCGGGCAGGAAAGGACCTGCGTGGACTGGACAGCCCTGGACCTGGTGCCAAGGACACCGGTGACCGGGGCCCTGGCTTGAGGGCCCCCAGAACAGAGCACAGGGGACAGCCCGGTGAGAAGGGCAGGCGGCCTGCGGACGTCGGCCTCCAGCAGGGGCTGCAGAAGAAAGAGAACGAGGTGAAGTCAGGTGTGGCGAGACCCCGCAGACCTGGAGGACGAGAGGGCCCGGATCTGATGCCCACGCTGAGTATCCAGCAAGAGGACGCACGCACCACCCCTCCCAGAACAACCCCGCACGCCGTGGGGGCGGCACGGGTCAGAGCGGCGCCCACGGGAGCGGCAACCCTGGCCTTGGACTCTCATCGGCAACCGCGCGGCAGGGACCGCTGCAGCGTCTTCCCGCGCGGAGGGGCTGCCTTCTGGAGCATTCCCTGCAGCTGAGCGCGCACTCTCGGAGGGGGCGAACCAGGGTCTGCGGGCTCGGGGACCACCTTTATGCATGCAGGGGAGGGAGGGAAATCGGGGTCACAGAGGCGGTGCTCTGAGGTGGGCGTTCCAGGAAGAGTCAGGGGCCGGGGCAGGAGCAGGGGCGAGGTGCGAGCGGGGGCAGCTGGTACTCAGGCCGGCCACCGCGGCTGGTTTGGCCCTGGGGGCTTGAGGCTGGAGCCCTGCGTCAGGTCTGCCTGGCTCCCAGCTGCCCCCACCCAGCAGGCTGCTCTGTCCTCCTTGGTTGTTGTGGGGGTCCCTGCCGATGGCCCTTGGGGGGGTCCTTGCTCTGTGGCAGCCACCGGCCTGCTGTGTCCCCTGCAGATGACCAAGATGCTGGACCTCCTGGAGGACTTCCTGGAGTATGAGGGCTACAAGTATGAGCGCATCGACGGCGGCATCACCGGGGGCCTCCGGCAAGAGGCGATCGACCGATTCAACGGTACCCGCCTCGCCCAGGGCTTCCTGATGAGACCCCCGCCTCGGCTAGGCCCTGGCCAGGCCACCCAGCTGGTGTTCAGATTAGCCGCCACCCAAGGGGCTGGAGAAAGCAGACGGCCCTTAGGCCCCAGAGTGTCCCCTTAGTTGTAAACGCTAGAAGGTCCCGCCACGGCACCTCCTGGGGGCCCCCAGGGTGCTGAGGGGCCCGGCTGATAACAGCTGTTCAGAGCGGACAGGAGCGAAGCTGAGGCCGAGGTCGGGCTGGCACCTGTGGGCTCCTGACACTGACAGCCCCCCGGCTATAAGCACTGCTGGATGGGGGCTCGTGCTCCCCACGGCCTACTCCCCAGAGGCACGAGAGGAAGGCGTGGGGTCCCAGCTGCCCACACTGCCCAGTCTGCCCTCCTGCTGCCCTGGAGGGAGAGAGGAGGGTGAGGGCCAGGAGGGTCTGCAAAGGAGGGAGCTCTGCAGTGGGGCTCTGCTGCCCAAGCACCCTCAAGCCCACCTGGGGCAAAGCTGAGGTGGGCGCAGAGCTTCCTGGTCTTCCATGGGCCTGGCTGCCATGGGGCAGGTGTGGTCAGAGCTCTAGAGGGGACCGTGGTCAGTCCCAGGGTGCTCAGCAAAGACACCCCCAAGGCCTGAGCCCAGCTGTGCTGTGATAGTCGGGACCCCGCTGGAGTGGCTGAGGTCACCCCGAGTGTCCCCGGTCGTGCTGACAGCACCACAGGTGGGGGCAGCAGGGGACGGGCGGGAGAGCCAAGGCTAACCCTCGGGAGCATGGACTCGACCTGGCTGTGCTTTCACATGGACGTCCTGCCTGGTCTGGCGCCCAGCTGCGGGGGCTGGGGACTGGGCGGGGCGCAGGTGGGGGCTGCTCCGGCCCCGGCCCAGGGCTCCTGTAGCTTCTCTGACGCAGGGGTGGCTGCTGCCGTCACAGCTGCGGTCACAGCTCCTGCCCCTCCCTTGGCCTCCCCTCCCACCCTGGCTGCCGCCCGCCTGCGCTCACCCCTCTCTCCGGGGGTGCCCATCGCTCATCCGCGGTGCCCCCGTCTCCTCTTCAGCCCCTGGGGCCCAGCAGTTCTGCTTCCTGCTGTCGACCCGGGCGGGCGGCCTGGGCATCAACCTGGCCACGGCGGACACGGTCATCATCTACGACTCGGACTGGAACCCGCACAACGACATACAGGTCTGTGGCCCTGACGCCGACGCTCTGGGTGGCCCCTGCCCTCCGCTGGTTCTGTGGGTTTCTCCTCCTCTTCCTCCCTCCGCCAGATTGTGTCTCAGGGCTCCACCCCCGACCCCCGGCCAGCCCCGTGGAGTCTCGGCCCAAGAGGGGCCCCGGGAGGTGAGTGGAGGCTTTGTACCCCCCTCCAGCTCCTCGTGCGCAGAGGAGGAAACAGGCCCGCAGAGGGCAGGGGAGGTGTGCAAGGACATGCGGCCTTGTTGCTAACCCCTGGGGCCCCGCCTCTGGCCGAGGCCGTGGGGGGGCTGCACCGGAGGGACGAGAAGAGTGGGTGGGGCAGGTCTGTCGGAGCCGGGGTGGAAGAGACAGAGGCGGCCACTGAGGCCGGCGAGGAAGGAGGGGAGGGTGAGGGTCTAGACGCTGTGGGAGAAGACACACCTGACCCCCCGGGCACCCCGTTTGGGGCAGGGCATGTTGAGTTCTTTTTTTAGGGACGCGCACAAACTCGTGTCTCATGCACGGACACGCCCGTCCCATCATACAGGGCTGGAGCTCGTGTCTTCTGAACCCCGAGCAGCCCCTGAGCTGGCCACTCTGCAAAGTGGTGGGGGTTTCCAGACCCCAGGGGCTCACTACCGGAGGCTGGCACCCCCCACGCCCCCTGCTGCCAGCCCCCAGGCCCACATGAGACCCGGCACAGGGAGTGAGTGTCACCTGGCACACACCTCCACCCGCCGCTCCTTGTTGGTTGTGCAGAATGCGCTCGTGGGCACGCACGCACGCACGCACGCACGCACGCACGGCCCTAGCCTCGAGCAGCCTCGGGCCTGAGCTGCAGGTTGCCCCCAGGCCTTCAGCCGCGCCCACCGCATCGGCCAGAACAAGAAGGTGATGATCTACCGCTTCGTGACGCGGGCCTCGGTGGAGGAGCGCATCACGCAGGTGGCCAAACGCAAGATGATGCTCACCCACCTGGTGGTGCGGCCCGGCCTGGGCTCCAAGTCGGGCTCCATGACCAAGCAGGAGCTGGACGACATCCTCAAGTTCGGCACGGAGGAGCTCTTCAAGGACGACGTGGAGGGTGGGCCTCCGGGGGGCTGGGCGTGGGGTGGCCCTGCCTGAGACCCCGGTCCTGCGCCCCGGCCACCTCGCCCACGGCCTCTCCTCTGCGCCCCCCTCCCTGTCTCCTGGCCGGGTGTCGCTGGGCGCTGCCTTCCTGCCCTCAGCCCCTCTGTCTCTGCCCAGGCATGATGTCTCAGGGCCAGAGGCCGGTCACGCCCATCCCCGACATCCAGACCTCCAAAGGGGGCGCCCTGGCCGCCAGCGCCAAGAAAAGCATGGCAGCACCCCCCCAGGTAGGGGCAGCAGTCCCCCAGCCCCTTCTGTGCGTTCCGCGGCTGCCCCTGGGGAAGACCGGCCGCCCCGCGCGGCCCGCTGCTCCCTTGTCTGCAATTTTGGGCTCCGCTGCCCCCGCCACCGGTGCCCTCACCGAGGTGCCCCGCTGCCGAGGGGGCAGGACGGCCGCTGCGGGCGTCCCTGGTCACCGTGCCCCTCGGCTGCAGCCCTGCGGGGGCAAAGGGCGGAGGTCAGGGCCCGGCCCGGCCGCAGGCCCGAGACACCCAGCCCGCGGCCGTGCGCGCAGGGGACAACAAGGACGTGGAGGACAGCAGCGTGATCCACTACGACGACGCGGCCATCTCCAAGCTGCTGGACAGGAACCAGGACGCCACGGACGACACGGAGCTGCAGAACATGAACGAGTACCTGAGCTCCTTCAAGGTCGCGCAGTACGTGGTGCGCGAAGAGGACGGCGTGGTGAGGCCCCGCCCCCGCCGCGGCCCCGCCCCCCGCCCCCGCCGCGGCCCCGCCCCCGGCCCCGCCCCCGCCGCGGCCCCGGCGCCCCCGCCGCCGCCCCGCCCCCCCCGCGGCCCCGCCCCCGCCGCGGCCCCGCCCCCGCCGCGGCCCCCCCCCCCCCGCGGCCCCGCCCCCGGCCCCGGCCCCGCCCCCGCCGCGGCCCCGGCGCTCCCCCGGCCCCGCCCCCGCCGCGGCCCCGCCCCCGCCGCGGTCCGGCCCCGCCCCCGCCCTGCTGCGGCCGCGCCCCCGGCCCCGCCCCCGCCGCGCCCCCGGCCCCGCTCCCGCCGCGCCCCCGCCCCCGCCCGGCCCGCCCTGCCCTGCCGTGGCCGCGCCCCCGCCCCGCCCCCGCCCCGCCTTGGCCCCGCCCCGCTCTGCCCAGTGACCTCCCGCCACCTGCTCAGCCCCGCGGAGCTCAGGCCCCGGGACGGCTCCCGACCCCAGAACACGCCCGCGTCCCGCCCAGCGCGCTCCGCTCTGCTCCTGCCGGCAGACCCTCAGTTCCTGGGCCTCTCCCCAGTGGCCCCCACTTCCACTTAAACGCCCAGCGCTCTCCCTGTGGGCCCCGGGCGTTGCGATCCTTCCGTGGGCGCCACTTTTCTTTTTGAAACGGTGCCAGTGCCTGGCACAAGGCCGGGGAATGTAGGCACGTGCCTGCCTGAAGGAGCGAGTGAGTGAGTGAGAGTGTGACGGGCAGCGGGAGGAGGAAGGTCAGCGGGACGGGGCCGTCAGGGAGGGTCCTGAGCAGGCGGGCCTTGCGGTCCATGCCTGGCCGCTGCAGCGGTGGCGGGTGTCCTGGAGGCGGCACGGGGCCCGAGAGGCCCAGCCACTCGCCTGCCTTGGCACCTGTGCCCGTGGGGTGCTCCCTGCGGCCCTGCCCCACTGAGCCGTGCGCCTGCATCTCTAGGAGGAGGTGGAGCGGGAGATCATCAAGCAGGAGGAGAACGTGGACCCCGACTACTGGGAGAAGCTGCTGCGGCACCACTACGAGCAGCAGCAGGAGGACCTGGCCCGGAACCTGGGCAAGGGCAAGCGCGTCCGCAAGCAGGTCAACTACAACGATGCCTCCCAGGAGGACCAGGGTGCGTGTCCCGGCTGGGGGCGTGGCACCGGGGAGAGGGCCTGGGGCCGGCTCCGGCAGGTCAGAGGGGACAGCCCTGTGCATGTTAATGCTGACCTGCGTGGTCTGCTATTACTTGCTGGGCGACAGGGCCCGACCTGGCCTTGGGGGTGGGTGGGCCGGGGATGGGCTTCCGCTGGCATCACTCACTCTGTGCCCCCTGCCTCCTCTCCCACCCCAGAGTGGCAGGACGAGCTGTCAGATAACCAGTCCGAGTATTCCATCGGCTCTGAGGATGAGGACGAGGACTTTGAGGAAAGGCCAGAAGGGCAGAGTGAGTCTCAGAGCTGGTGAACCAGGCTGGGGCTGAGGCTGCATGTTGGGGAGCCGCTGGGCAGCCTGGGGTCCCCCAAGGGCATCAGAACAAGCTCGAGGGCTGGATCCTGCTGTCCTGGGATGACTTGGCAGATGCAGTGGGTGATCAGGTTACCCTGGGCTCTGCTGAGGGGTGTGGTTGCCCCCCAGGCGGACGGCGGCAGTCCCGGAGGCAGCTGAAAAGTGACAGGGACAAGCCCCTGCCCCCTCTTCTTGCTCGTGTTGGTGGCAACATCGAGGTGGGACCTGCCTGCACCCCCCTGCTCCCCCGTCCTCTTTCCCAATCCATCTCATCCTCTCTCAGAACAGGAGCTCATCCCTGCAGCCCCCCCTGGGGTGTGGTGGAGGGGCGGGGTGTGAGGCTGGGATTTGCCCCGTCACCCACCTAGTGGAAGTCTGTCTGGGCACGAGCCAGGGTCTGGTTCTTGCCTTCGTCGGAGGCCCTGCCTTCTGCATGTCCCCTCCCTGCTGTCCCTCCTCCCGCGCCTTTCTTCCCGACCCCGAATGCTATGCTCTTGTCCTGCCCAGGTGCTGGGCTTCAATGCCCGACAGCGGAAGGCTTTTCTGAATGCCATCATGCGCTGGGGCATGCCCCCCCAGGATGCCTTCAACTCCCACTGGCTGGTGCGGGACCTGCGTGGGAAGAGCGAGAAGGAATTCAGGTAACGGGGCCGAAACGGTGGCCCTGGTGCGGGGCGGGCTGGCTCTGGCTGCGTGAATCAGCACCACGGACAGCAGCCCCGCTCCCGCCAGGCCAAGGGCGCTGGAGACCTCCCTGCCCTCCCTGCCAAGGAGGTGGCTGGGGTCCTGGTGCTGGGCAGGGGTAAGTTGCAGAAAACCCCGAACAGCCACCTCTGCCAGACTAGCTGGTGTCAACGACAGGGAGGAGGATCTGGGTTGTCCAGGCTGAGGCTGACCAGGAGGTTCCCCTACCAGGCACGGTTCCTCCGTCCCTCCCCGCAGGCTGGCCCAGCAGGCCTGGGTGGGAAGCACACGATGAATTCCAGCCAGGGGGTGCCCCGGGGGTCACGCTCCAATCCCGGAGCTATCAGAGGGTCCTTGCTGGCATCCCACCCCCTGAGCCCTGGTCCTCCTGCCCCAGAGCCTATGTGTCCCTCTTCATGCGGCACCTGTGTGAGCCGGGGGCTGACGGCGCGGAGACCTTTGCGGACGGCGTGCCGCGCGAGGGCCTCTCGAGGCAGCACGTGCTCACGCGCATTGGGGTCATGTCACTGGTTAGGAAGAAGGTGGGTGAGTAAGCCTTTATTGGGCCCTTCCTGGTGGCTGCCCTCGGCCCTGATTGCCCCCGGAGCGGGGAGATCAGTGGGCAGAGGACAAGGGTCTGGCCTGGATCATGTAGCTGCCCAGGGTCTGAGCCACGCTGGAGGCACTGGTCCAGAACGCCTCATTGGCGGGGATGTTGGGGGGCAGCTGGCAGCCAGGGTGGCTGATTACAGGGTGGAGGACCCAGAGGCAGACTGGGTGGGGTCTGTGGTCAGAAGTGCGCCTGCCCTGCACTGGCCAGCCACAGGCGAGGTGACAGCCACCCCAGCGTCGTCCTGTCCTCCCGGCCACCCTGGGCTCTTAGGCTGAGCTGCGACCCTCTCTCTCCCCCTGGCTCCCCACCTGCCCTCCCGCCTGCCCCAGGTTCAGGAGTTTGAGCACGTCAACGGGAAGTACAGCACACCCGACTTGGTCCCCGAGGGGCCGGAAGGCAAGAAGCCGGGCGAGGTCATCTCCTCGGACCCCAACACGCCGGTGCCCGCCAGCCCCGCCCACCTCCCGCCCGCCCCGCTGAGCCTGCCAGGTCTGGGGCTGAGTGGGGGCGGGCGCCTGGGTCACGGGCCCCCTCGGGGGGGCCCCACAGAGGACAGCCTTCCCCCTCAAAGCCTGCGCCTGCAGCCATGTTACCCGCCTGGGTGTCTTCATGAAGACAGTTTTGAGAGATGAGTTGTATGCCACAAAATGTAGCCTTTTAAAGTGCACGTTTTGGGCATTTTCTAGCATATTCCTAGGGTGGTGCCACCCTCACCCTAGTTCAGAGCATTTCCAGAAAGAATCGTACCAGTTAGCACGGACAGACCGCGTTTGCCACCCGTTCACCAGCTGATACATCTTGGGTGGTTTCTGCTTTTTGGCTCCTTCCGCATGGACGCGCTGTCGGTCTGGCCGGGATGATTCTGGGCGTGACGGTGCCGTGGCTGTTTGTGTCCGTGAACACCACGACTCCGCTTCTCTTGGGTGCAGAGCTGGGGAGGGGCCCCGGCTGACTGGCCCGGCCACTGTGCCCGCGCTCGGGCGGTGCGTGGGGTCCTCCTTGCCCGTGTCCTTCCAACTCGCCCTCCGGCTGGGGGTTGTGAGCCTTCCCACCCACGCAGGGGCCGCCGTGTGTCCGCTGTGGACAAAGGCCTTTTCAGACCCACTGCCCGCGAGCTGGCTCCGTCCCTGGGTCGGCTGAGCTCTTCCTGCGTCTCTTGGTGACCGTGTGCCTATTTGGGGGAAGCATCTTCCTGTGGTTGGGTCTCTCAGACCTGCCCCACCTGTCCCTGGTGACAGGGGGGACCCCGAGTGGCCTGGGGGCCTCCATGACACCTGCTCCCGAGCACCCTCTGGAGGTGGACACACCTGTGTGGCCCTGGGCCGGTCCCTGAGCCTATGAGCCATGTTTTCTTCTCTGCTACCTGGGGCGACCTGGGCGGGCTGGTTGCCCCCCTTGGGCTACTCAGAGACATGGACCGCTGGCACCTTGCATCGTGTCTAGACCGACTCAACACCGAGGAGGCTCACGGCCAGGAGGGACCATGTCTAGGACCTGGCTTCCTGTCTGGGCCTCCACCCTCCTCGCGTCCTGCTTCCAGAGGGGTGACCCCACTGTGTGCAGCCCTGTCCTGTGGGCCCAAGGTCATCCCCGTGTCGGCGTTCTGTACTGGGTCTCTGCTCGCCTGTCCTCCTGGTGGTGCCTGGCCCCGATGGAGCCTCCTGCAGGCCAGGCCCCCCCTCCTCTCCGGCTCTCCATTTCTTGCCCTCTCCCCGCAACCCCCGAGCCCACCGTCTCGTCTCTTGGTCTTTCAGACAAAATGGAAGCCCAGCTGGGCTACATGGAGGAGAAGGATCTGGGGGTGCAGAAGCCAAAGAAGCCACCAGAAATCCAGGTACAGAAGGTGGTGGTGCCTGGACACCTGCTGGGTACAGGGGGTGAGTGGGGCCTGGGTGCCTTCCCAGGCCTTCCCCATCTAACTGGAAGCCTCGCTTCCTGGCCCTGAGTTTGGGGTTCTGGGTCTGGGGGCCAGGAGGGTGGGTGCCAGCTCCGTTGCTGTCGAGGCCCCAGGCTCTGAAGCAGCCCTGCCCTGTCCTTCCCAGGCCCTGCCGGCTGCCCTGGACAGAGTGGAGGGCGAGGACAAGCACGAGAGCTCAGACGGCAAGGAGAGAGCCCGGGAGGACACGGAGAAGGCCCAGCTGTCCCCAGAGCCACTGCTGAAAGGTGGGGCTTCCCACGGGCCCCGCCCCGGGTCCCCCCAGTACCCTCCATCACAAAACGTGGCCCCGTTCACTTAGCAGCCTGTGTTCAAGCTTCATCCCTGCCGGAGCATCTAGGAGACCTTCGCTCCTTCTTGTGCCGAACGTCCCGCTGCGTGGACGGTGGGGTGCGGGCCTGGGGTTGCGTCTGTCTGGCTGCTGGGACTGACCGCCTGCACACGTGGGGCGCGCGGGCGGTGCGGGCTCGTCTGGTAACCGCCTGATATTTGGAAGAATCACCGGCTTGTGTTTTGCCACGGGCTGCCCCGAGTTCCAGCCCCACCGGCCAGGAGGGAGGGTTCCGGTTTCGCCGCAGCCTCGCCGACGCCAGTTACCACCTGTCTTTTCCGTGATGGCCCTCCTGGCGGGCGAGAAGGGCGGCTCCCCGTGGCTTTGGTCTGTGTTTCCCTGAGGCAGGAAGATGCATCCTTTTGGAGTTCATTGGCCGTTTGTATTGCTGGGGAACGGCCACCTCAGATCTTAGCTCCCTGTGTCAGCGGCTGCTTTGCTCACTCAGTGGTTAAGGTTTCTTCGTAGGTACGTGCTCCTCGTCAGCAGGACGGCTTGCAAGATTTTTTTCCCATTTCTTTGCACCTACCTGTGTGATTGTTGTAGGAGTGTCTCTCGCAAGCAGGGTGCAGAGGGGACTTGTTCATTCAAATCTAGCCGTCTATTGGCCGGCAGTTTAATCTCGTTACAGTGATTGTAACAGCTGGAAATTTGGAGAACACCAATGACTTTATTTTGGGCTTTTTTTTTTTTTAAAGATTTATTTTATACAAGAACCGGGGTGCAGGCCAGATGTGCGGGAGGGTGAGAGGATTCACCAGAGACAGAGCGGGGAGCAGAACAGGCAGACTGATGAAATGCACTGCTGAGGGGAGCAGCGGGCGCGGCAGGAGAGGTCTGCTGTGCCATGGGGGACCCTCGCTGGCCGGGATGGAACCGGCGCTGCAGAGGCTGCGGACAGCTTCACAGTGCGGCGCTCAACCGCCTGCGCCACCGGGGAGGCCCTGTTTTGGGCTCTGCACTGCCTGCTTTTGTTCCCTTTCCTGCCCTCTCTTGGAGTCATCACACCTTCTTTACTCTTCCCTTTTTCTCCTCAGCTCGTCTGGGAGGTGCCCAGGCTTGTTCCTTAGGTTTCTAACACGCGCCCCTCCCGACTAACGCAAGGGCCGGAGCCAACCGTGGCTCCCCTTCGCCCCTCTCCACCCTCCCTGAGCTCTTGCCCAATGTTTTAGTTGCTATTTGTCTAAATTCCCCAGATTTAATTGGTTTTTATGTGTTTCTGAATCTCTGGCCCTTCCTTGGCCTGCGGCCTCAGCAGGTCTGTGTTTGCGTTTTCGTCGTTGCTTGCTCAGTGTCCTTCCTCCTGGAGCAGCCCCTTGGTTTATGTCTTCTTCTTCTTCTTTTTTTTTTTTTAAAGATTTAATGTATTTATGTATAAAGAGCGTAGAAGACCCGGGGTGCAGGCCAGAGGTGCGAGGATGCACCAGGGACAGAGTGGGGAGCAGAACAGGCGGACCTACTGAAATGCACTGCTGAGGGGAGCAGCGGGCGGCAGGAGAGGTCTGCGCGCCATGCGGGACCCTCCTCCGGTGGCCGGGGATCGAACCGGCGCTGCAGAGGCTGCGGGCAGCTTCGCAACCCAGCGCTCAACCACTGCGCCACTGGGGAGGCCCAACACCCTGGTTTTAAAGGGCTCCGGGATGAGGCCCACCCAGGGGGTGGGCTCCCCCCTTTGAAGGTGACCTGTCCCCCTCACACCGCCTGCTCGGGGAGTAGAACCCCTCCCATTCAGTCCCGAGGCTTTGGGGCTAGGACATCTTAGAAATTTGCAGCGAAAGTGTGTAAAATGTTAGTGTTGTGGATTTTGCCTCTAGACTTTTTTTTTCTTTTTTTTTTTTTTTTTCCCTCCAGTTTTCTCCACCTCCCACCCCCTTTGGGGCTCTTCCTGGCATCTGCTAACCCCTGTCTGGGGTCCAGCTGGTGTTTCCCTTCCTTTGGGTGCCTGACACTTTCTTCCTTTTCTTGTGGGCTCACCCCTGTGTCTCTACCACATGCCAGAGCTGCCTGGCTTTTCTGGGTGCTGGCATGAAAGCCAGTCCTGTTGCCAGCACTGTGCGGCAGGGAGGATTTCCAGACTGTGCTTTGAGGAATTTGGGGGTTGGGGTGCTTGATTGGGTGAGAGGGGAGGAGTAAGCCAAGGGGGGTCTCCACGTGCCTCCTGCCTCCGCACGGGAGCACCCCTGAGGGCACCTGCTGGGACGTTGCTCACTCTGATGGAGAGTGCTCTGGGCGCGGCTCAAACCAGACCCTCCCGCCCACGAACACCCTCTGTCTTGCAGAAGAGGCGCTTCTGGAGAAGGAGAAGGCGCTGGACAAGCTGGAGCTCAGCTTGCTGCACAGCAGGGGGGACGGCGGTGACTTCAGGCCAGGTTGGCGCCTTCTCTGTGGGCCGTCCTCGGTCCCTCGGCCTCTTGGGTGCTCTGTCTGCGCCTGCGGGGCCTCAAGGCAGCGCTGCCCTCTCGGGCCTGGCTGCCCCTGTTGGCGCTCTGGGCCCTTTCACAGGTGGAGAGCGGCCCCTCGTCCGGGGTGGGGGTGGGGGTTGCTGCTGGTGTGCTGGAAGCCCGTCTTGGGAGCGAGCCTCGTGACGGCGGAGCCGGGGGGGGGGGGGCTTTGGGTCCCCAGCACCTGGCAGAGACGCCCCTGGGCAGGGCCTTTGGGTGGGGCAGTGAATGTGGGTCTGTCTTCCTCCCGCAGATGACAGCAAAGCTGAGGAGAAGGAGCCTGTGGAGACGCAGCAGAACGGTGACAGGGAGGACGACGAGGACGGGAGGAAGGAGGACAGGACCGGGAAGTTCAAGTTCATGTTCAACATCGCGGACGGGGGCTTCACAGGTATGGGGGGCAGTGGGCGGAGAGCTGGGGCTGCGACACTGCCCTGGAGTCGGGGCAGGTGGTTTTTCTACTCTGAAGTGTCAGTGGCGGCTGGAAGTCCCTTCTGCGGTGCGGCCTTTGCTAGTGACGCGGAAGCGCTGACCCTCCCGAGGCGGGGGCGGGGTGGGAGTCGTGCGGGGGAGGCTTCCTTTGGCCCAGCTTCTCTGAGGCGGGTGGACGGGCCTCTCTCCTTCTGCACCCCTCCTAGAGCTGCACACCCTGTGGCAGAATGAGGAACGTGCTGCTGTGTCCTCGGGGAAAATCTATGACATCTGGCACCGACGCCATGACTATTGGCTACTGGCAGGCATTGTGACGTATCCTTGGCAGGCCAGGCTGGGCAGGACTCTTGCCTGCGCCTCTGTGGACCTCGGGGCAGGACGTGGCCTGTGGGGTTAGGGTTAGGAGCCAGCACTGTGAGCAGGTGCCAAGGAGCCTTTACTGGTGATGATGGTGGTGATGATGTGGTGATGGGATGGCGGTGATGAAGGTGGTGGTGGCGATGATGATATGATGATGACAGCGACCCAGGGAGAACCCCCCAGCAAACCTGGCCTTCCTGACATCCTTGAATAGAGCTGGTTGTTACAATGAGCAGTGAAGTTGTGGAACGAACTGGCAACTTCCTGTAAGGGCAAGAGAACAACTATTTCAGACTTTGCAGAGTGACTTCACTCTGTCCTTGCATCAGAAGCAGCCACAGACAATATAAGCCAGGGAGCTGGCTGTGTTCCAATAAAACTTTATTTGCAAAATCAGACTGTGGGCTGGATTTGGCCAGGGGGCCAGTTTCCTGATCCCTGTCATACAGTTTAAAGGTGTTTGGAGCCTGCCTGCCTGGGTTCAAATCCTGCCCCTGCCTGTTGCTGACTGGGCAGGATAACTCTGTCTCCTTGTTCCCCCTGGAGACTCTGGGGAGGGTGCTGTCTTGTCTTCCCAGCTCTGGCACTGGCTGTAAATTCCTAGTGCCCTTGGCTTGCAGCCCCACCCCTCCACTCTGCTTCTTTTCCCACATCTCCGCCTCCCCCGCGTTATATCTGTGTCCAAATTTTCTTTTCTTTTTTCTTTTCTTGAAAATTTATTTATTTATGTATACAATAACCAGGGTACAGGCCAGAGGTGTGGGGGGCGAGAGGATTCACCAGAGACAGAGCGGGGAACAGAACAGGCAGACTGACGAAACACACTGCTGAGGGGAGCAGCGCGGAGACAGGAGAGGTCTCCTGCGCCATGTGGGTAGCTCCATGGCCGGGGATCGAACTCATGCTGCAGAGGCTGTGGACAGCTTCATAGGTTGCATCTTAACCCCTTATGCCACCAGGGAGGCTCCAAATTTTATTTTCTTGTAAAAAGGCACCAGTCACTGGATTAATGTCTGCCCTAACCCAGTGACCTGATTACATCTACAAAGAACTTATTTCCGAAATGGTCCCAGTTGCAGGGGCCGGGGGTGAGGCTGGGATGTCTCTGTCCTCCCCCTGGCTCGCTGGGACAGGGGAGTTAACCCGCGGAGCCTCAGGGTCACGTCTCGTGTCAGAGGGCACGCGTCAGCCTCTGCTGATGGTCATGTCATCATCGCCATGGGCACCAGCATGACGCTTTCCTGCAGCTGAGGGGGCTCCCGGAACCCCAGCTGGGCCCCCGTCTCTGCCCAAGCCAGGTTTGCCCTTAACAGCGCCCACCCAGGCATGGCTACGCCCGCTGGCAGGACATCCAGAACGACCCCAGGTACATGATCCTCAACGAGCCCTTCAAGTCTGAGATCCACAAGGGCAACTACCTGGAGATGAAGAACAAGTTCCTGGCTCGCAGGTTCAAGGTCAGTCCTCGGCAGGCCAGAGGCCGCGGGTGGGGGCTCTTGAGAGGGTTGGAGGGGCTAGGGGGAGGCAGCCCCCTTCCCGTATGTGGACCTATACTAGGCTGTCCACGGGGGAGCCGGGCAGCCAGCTGGCAGTCTGGGTCCTTGTCTGGGCCCGGCCGCCGGGCAGCGTCCCTGCCTGGGGGTGACAGGTGCAGGGAACCCAGCTGGGGCGGGCTGGGAAGGCAGCCAGGAGGAGCAGAGGGTGGATGACTGGTGGCCGCGTGGCCTCCCCGCCTCCGCCCTCAGCTGCTGGAGCAGGCGCTGGTCATTGAGGAGCAGCTCCGGAGGGCCGCGTACCTCAACATGACCCAGGACCCCAACCACCCCGCCATGGCTCTCAACGCCCGCCTGGCCGAGGTGGAGTGCCTGGCCGAGAGCCACCAGCACCTGTCCAAGGAGTCCCTGGCGGGGAACAAGCCGGCCAACGCCGTCCTGCACAAGGGTCCGTGAGCCTGCTGCCCCGCCGCCCGCCTGCCCCGCTGCCCGCCTGCCCCGCTGTCCGGCCTGCCCCTCCTCCTTCCTGCCAGGCCCAGTGGGTCCTTGGCCATGGGGGAGGCACTGGTGGGCCCCGGGGACACGGCTGCAGCCTGAGGGTGGTGCCCCTGGTCAGGATGGGACATTCTGCCCAGTCCCCCCTCTTACCTGTTGGGGGATGGAGGCTTTTCCTTCTTAGGGAGGTGGTTATTGCTTACGATTCCTGGGGTCCTGATCTTTGACCTGTATACCCCAAATCTTCAGGAAGGTCCCTGGAGGGAGGGGCTGGGCCACGGTGGAGGTGCAAGTGGCCCCTGGACTCGCTGGCCCTTCCTGTGTCTGCCCTGCAGGGAGGAGCTGTTTCTGGGGCAGCTGCTTAGGGGAACCCCTGCCCTGTCCCCATGTGGCCCACATGTTCAGGCTCCCATCTCTGCAGCCCCGTGGCCCCCGGGGGTTGCTCTTTGGAAAACCCCACCCCTAGTCTGGGGGTCTGGGAGGGCCTGGCCAGGTGCGCCCCCTGGTGTCTGCTGAGGAGGGGCCAGAGGCCCCCAGGTTCCGCGTCCACCCGGCCCCAGCGACTCCTGCCCCCTGCAGTCCTGAACCAGCTGGAGGAGCTGCTGAGTGACATGAAGGCGGACGTGACGCGCCTGCCCTCCATGCTGTCCCGCATCCCGCCGGTGGCTGCCCGCCTTCAGATGTCCGAGCGCAGCATCCTGAGCCGCCTGACTAACCGCGCTGGGGACCCCACCATCCAGCAGGTCGGCCCCCGCCCCGCCCCGCCCCGCGCTTCCTGGGCGCCCCCTCGGGGCTGGGGGGCCGTGGGACCCTCGCCTTTAAACCTGAGTCCTTGCCTCCAGGGCGCTTTCGGCTCCTCCCAGATGTACAACAACAGCTTTGGGCCCAACTTCCGGGGCCCTGGACCGGGAGGGATTGTCAACTACAACCAGATGCCCCTGGGGCCCTATGTGACCGGTAGGTGCCCTGCTGCGGGCAGCATGCACCGGCCTCCGCGCCGCTGCCCGCCCCAGGCTGAGGCTCTTCTCTCCGGCAGATATCTAGCCGCCCCCGAGACTTCCCCCTGCCGCAGCGCTCCTTTCCGGCCGAGGTAAGGCCCGGCCCCGGCCTGGCGGGCGCCTGCGCGGGCTCCGGGCCTCGCTCACGGGCCTGCCCTGGGGCCGCCGGGGCCGGTGCATGCCCAGCTTCCAGACTTCTCCCCGGGAGGCTGGGAAACAGGACCCGAGGCGGTTCTGTGTGCGCCCCAGCCCAGTGGGGACCGGCCTCCACTGCCCGGGGGGGCTGGGGCCCCAGAATGTCACCTCCTGCCCTGCCTAGGGCCAGGAGGGTGGCAGAGGGCTTGGGGGATGTTACGGTGAGAACAACGGAACTTGTTCTGAGGAGCCGGCAGGCACCCCGGTCTCCGCCTGGGCACCCAGCGCCCCTGCCCGGCTGTCCTGAGAACTGCACTTGAGGCTGGAGGGGGAGGCCACTTTCCGGGTGCTCGCTGGTACTCTGAGAGGGGCCTCAGCCCGGCTGGGGATCTGAGGCGGGGGGTCTCCATGGGAGTCCCGTGACAGGCGTCAAGGGCCACAGCGTGGGCGCCCCCTCCCCAGGCGGAGGCCCGGCGCCCCTGTGACGCGCGAGCGTCTCTTGCAGGCACGTGTGCCGGGCCCCAGGAGGGAAATGCTGCCGCCCTTGTAGGAGCCCGCGGGCAGGCGAGGCCCGGAGCCCAGAGGTGCCGCGTCGTCGTAACCCGGGCGTCCGCGCCGCGTCACCCCACACCTCGCCAGGACGTGTCCCTTGCCACCTCCTCCAGACGCCTTCCTAGAAGAGGTTCCATTTCTTTGTACACCTTTTGCACTTTCCTATTGAAGACTTGAACGCGTTTGTCTTGATAAAGTTGGGTGACTGCGGAGGGCCTCGCTGGCGGCTCTGACGTCTCTGTCCGTGGGCCCTGGCCAGAAGGGAAGCTCCTGGAAGGCCCGTCGCTGCCCGAGGACTCAGCCCAGCTGGGCAGGAAGCCGCTTCTGCCCGGGAGCCCTCAGCCTGCCCTGCCTGCCCCTGCCCCGTGCCGCGGGACTGTTCCTCGGCTCCCCCGGGCCAGGCGGGGGGGGCGGGACTGGCGCTTACCCAGTGCCCGCCAGCCGGGCAGGCGCCTCCAGGGACGCGCTGTCTTGGGGGGAGGGGTTCTGTCCAAGGGTGTCTGTCACCGTCCCTGGGCGCCATGGTCAGCAGAGGAGGCCCATGGGCCTCCTGTCTCGGGTCTCAGCGTGTGTTCCCGGAGGGAAGGGAGGACCTGGGCCTGGTGGCTAGCAGCTGCCGTGGCTTTGTCTCGGGCACTGCTGGAAGGGGCCTGCCCTCTGCTGGGCTGTGGTCATGGACTCCCAGCCCGGAGGCCCAGCCTGTGGCACGGAGGGTGGTCAGGGGCGCTTGGCCCTGCCTTGAACGCCCCTACACGTCCACACTCTGGCTGTGTCATGGGCCACAGAGGCGGCCCCCCAGAGAGCCCCGGATCTGAGCACTTGGCAGGGGACTGGACCTGATGGCCTCCCGCTCTCACCGCCAGGGCTCCCAGGCTTCGGCCTTTGGTTCTGCCACGAATGACCTGAATCCTGCCCCTGCCCCCCCGGCTGTGGTTCCCTGTAATGGCCCCCTGGGGAAGGGGAGTGGGCCAAGCTTGGGCCAGTGTCTGAAGCCCCTTCTGGCCCGAGCTCAGCCCAGAGGCATTTCTGAACCCTGAGCAGGGACCTCCCTGGGTCAGGAACCCTGTCTGAATGAGGGACAAGCTGCTCTGGGGGCAGGGGTGCCAGGAGGGACGTGGGCTCAGCTGTCCAGGCAGGACCAGAGTCATGATGGACATGTGGGTGATTGGCTGGCCCTCAGAGCCCCAGAATGCTCGTCTGTGCGTGGCTCTATCTGAGCCCTGGAGGGCTGGACCCCCAAGGCCCCTTCCATCCTGGTGACCCCACACTCCAGTCTTGATCAGAATGTCCAGGGCTGTGCCCTGGCCTTGGAGAGGGGGGTGGAGTGGGGAGTGTCCAAGCAGCGTGTAGGTTTCCAGGACCCCGTGCACCCCCAGGCGGCGGGGCCATGCCTGGTGCACGTGCTGGTTGTGGCCTCCGGGCAGTGCCTCCTGGCTCCCGGCATAGGCCACAGGTGACTGCCACAAGCAGCCCTGCCCGGGCCTGAGATGCCCCCCTACGTGGATGGTCAGTGCTGGGGCTGGCCTTCGGGCGCTCGTGTTGGGCGAGAGGCACTCGGGCAGGACAGGGTCCTGGGTCCGGAATCCTGTCTGAGTGAGGGACAAGCTGTTCTGGGGGTGCCAGGAGGCAGGGGTGGGGGGGCTCCGCTGTCCAGGCGGGACCAGAGGAGCTGGTAGGCTGGAGCCGAGGGCTGCGGTCCCGCCCCTGCTGCCCTTCCCTGTGGGGCTCTCCCGGCCCCCTCCCAGCCCCCTCCCCACCATCACCTCCCCAGCCCCCCACCCCGGCTTTCTCCACCAGGACAGAGCCGGACACCTGCAGATGGCCTGGCCGGGATACTGCTGACCAGCACCCCGAGGCTTTGGTGGGAGAGACTGTGCAGGTGGGGGGTGGGCTCCCGGTTGACTGACGTGGAGGAGAAAAAGGATCTTGAAAATGTGCTTTCTTCTTGTTTCTCTTATCTCCTGCTGGAAGTGGCGCTGGGGTGGGGCTTCCACTGTTTCCGGCATCTTCAGGGTTTGGTTTTGCTGCTGGCAGAACTGGGGTCCTCCCTGCGAGAGGAACCCAGAGCGCCAGCGCGTTTTTGTTTCCAGCCACCTTATTATTTAAACCAGTGCCGAGTAGGGTTTCTGTTGAACCACCTTTGGGCCGCAGTCTGGGAAACCGTCACTGGGCGCCCGGGGACCAGGGCGTTTGGGCCGGGCAGGACGTGGCTGTCTGGGGGGGCCCTGCAGGAAGCGCTGCCTGGGGCCCAGGAGGACACAGCCCTGCAAGCCGCCCCTGGAAGCTCCTGGTTTCGGCTCGTTACGTACGGCCAGGGCCCTGCCGATGCCCAGGCGGGTGGGCGCCTGCCCTCCTGCTCGCCGGGGCCTCCTTCCCGGGTCCTCTGACCCTGCCCGGGCTGGGCTGGCTGAGTCCTTCTGCAGCGACACCTGTAGCCTTTGCTTCCAAGTGTTGGGGGTCCTGGGGCTTTGGAGGACCTGGGGGTGGCCCGGGGGCAGGGCTGGGGCGCTCGGG
>NW_023601501.1:0-19365 GCF_014898055.3 Talpa occidentalis
AACAGTTGCCCATTGTTCTGCTCTATTGGATGCACATGTGCAGTCCCTGACAGCAGGGGCACTCATGACTCCTCTGTATCTGCACTCCCTGGCCCAGGGAAAACCACCAATTCATTCCTGTTGATGACCTATATGACAGAGTGAGAAGGGAAAAGATAGCTTCCTGATATGTCAAATAGGCTGAAATGCTATTAGCATATTTTGACTCTTACATAGGCAGTGTTTTTATAGCAGTGTCTGTTCCCATATGCCTGTTTACTTTTATCATGTATGCTATTAATGCTGTGTTATATTCCTGATAAAGATATATTCTGCATTTGGTTTTTAGGTTAAAGCCATTCACATCCACTCTGACATGTTCTCAGTTCAAAATGGCTTGCTGACACCAACACTAAAGGCTAAGAGACCTGAGCTGAGAGAGTACTTCAAAAAACAAATAGAAGCGCTTTACTCAATCTCCATGTGAAGTTCAAGGAAAGTTCTTCTCAGTATAATGGACTGTGTAGCAATATTATAGTTATTCTTGAAAGTAATGAGTCAGAATGACGCAGCTGAAAATGAATAAGCACGTGACCTTATGACTGAGCCTTTTTCTGTCCCAAGAGGTCTTTAACAATATTTTCTCTATCATCAAGTACACTTTATTTTTATTAAAATGATATTGTAGTGAGCTGCTAAAAATACCGCAATGGCAATGTAAAAATCAAGACTTTTCTCAAGAACTGTGTACCACTAAAAGTAATATATTCTCAATGTTCACAGAACTATTAAACATGAAGAAAAATATAACTGATATACTGTACTTAATTATTTGTGGAATAGTAACCAGATACAGCAAATATCTAGGCAATGTGGACTACCTCATTCAATAACTTGATAGTCAAAATCACAATTAAATCAGGCTTAAAAAATTAAAACTAGGTCTACAAAATCATGCTAAAATGAAACATGATAATTCATCTTCTATATAACTTCAGAATCTTTAAACATGATTATCTTTACTGATGTAAAAAATTTTTTCTCTAATTTTTACTTTCACCCATGAAAGATACAAATTTAAATGTTCTTAATACAAATGTTATGTAACATTTTACAAATATCTTTCAACACATTTTATAATTCATCAATCTCATGAAGATATTCAGGAACTACTATAGAATAAAATGTAATGTAAAACTACTTCAAGGATAGTATCTGTATATTCATGGATTTGTGACCACAATTAATTCTAAAAAGATGTCTGTTGCCTCTACAATGAATGGACCTTTGAGAAAGACTTGGGAGAAGAAACCCAGAATTATTTCTCAGTGTGGGTTACAATTAATATACCTAGAATTCCCTGTTGGCTTCCTCTAGGCTTTCATTCTCAGTATGTCCACACCACGTTTGGGACACCCATATGGTTATAGTTCTGAACCATTTCACTTTATTTCAGCAAAACTATCAAGGCAGGATGTGGGAAAGAGATGTTATTTCCAAATAAAATAATTTTCAGTATCATAATTTTGAAGAACCTCTTCAAAATCCCCTAAGAAATTTTTTAAGCCTATTATAAATAAATACCACTTTAGAGCATAATTCCATTCATAAAATCTTATCTGAGCTTAACCGTGAAAACTTCCTCCCTGGCATTATGTAGTTATATACTTTTTGCACGTGGGTGCCAGCAGTTCATATAACTAAAGCCCAGCATGGACAGCAATTAAATTCCAAGCTACAGACTGTGCATCTGAAAGAGGAACTGTCCCTAAAAAAGAGTTTTCTTCTGTAGAGACAAGATTCTGAAAATAAAGTTAGGGACACTGTTAGCCTCACAGTTCCAGTCCCCTGGAGCAAATCCAAGCTGTAGATAAATGCTACTGGTTTAAAACTTCACAACCACAGAGGTTTACTAGATTAATCTGCGTTGGAGATTATTTCTTATATTTCGGTCTTGGCAGTGGACCACAGTTTTTTAATGCATTTAACCAATCTTTTACATTTTCCTTCAGAATATTCTTTCACAGACCCACTTGTAAATGTGACTTTTAGTAAATGAGCTATAGTTCTATTCACATTAATTTTTAAAGCTATATTTGAATAAACAAATATTAAAAATCTCCAAGGCCATATCTACATAAAATTAATTTTTTATATTTTAGTATATATTTGACAAATTAAAAGAGAAAAAGCATTACCTGTGTTGGATATTCACACTATTTTAAAGACAAATAGCTTCACATTTCAAAGAAAATGAAGCTGTTTCCCATTGTCCTTACACTCAACTAAAATTTCACTGTTAGCTTTGTTTCCAAATGAATTTTAACAATGTATATAAGCAAATACTTTTAAACAAAATTTTGTTTCTATTTACACATCATCATAGTTAGATATGATTGATTATGAACAACCTAAAATTCCGTTTTCTCACTTTAAAGACCTTAGGTTTCTACTACCTGCCCTGACCTATGTGAAAAATCACATGTGGGCTAATAAATAGGTTACTGAAGATGTGCTGAGAAAAATCAACAGTGGGGCCTAAATATGTTGCATGTACATTTATCTATTCCTCTCTTTAACTCCACTGAACTTTTTTAATAAAGGAGAAATGAAATAATATGTATTAATGGAAAAATCCTCCTTGCTTCAGATTTCCCAGCTTTATACTGAGAGGGAAAAGTCTGCATTTCTCTTTAACCAATATATAAAAAGGCTATGCACTTAAGATGTTCACATTCATGGTGAATATCAGATCCCATTTAAGTCTAGAACCATAGCAGAGATCAATTCCTTAAGCCTACACATGCTGTTTCTCATTCAAATGTGCTAGTAATTGTTATATTTTACAAACTAATCTTGTGAGTACTATAAAATAGAATTATACACCAAGTTTTCTCTTTTGTCAGAAATAACATTTATATTGTATTGTGATTCCCTTCAGGTGAGAGAGGAAGTCTAACCTCTGAAATCAGGTGTGATTATAGGCTTAGCTTCACATGTTTAGCAACTTACAAACGTTCAAGGAATAGACAGACATGCCATGTCTTCTTTATATGAACAAGTCAACCTTTCTAAATTTAGGTAAAAACTACAAGCATGAGAAAAAATAGAACTTTCCATATTGCAATTTTAATGGCCAAATAATGTTTTAGCAACTCAATTTGATTGTTGATTGTATTACCCCTCAAAACACCCAGTAATTCTTTTCTTTTATCCAGAAAAGAAAATGAATTATTCTTTATTTTCAAAGTGTATAAAGCACAAATGTGATCGTTGTTTCGAATTTAAAACACTATGAAATGAATGTAAAGAAAAATGGGAAAATGTATTGTTTGCATGAAAACAGACTACTTACAAACTTACTATCTCAGGAACAAAATGAATAACGATATAAAACTGACAAGCTATATGTTGGGCTAAGTTGCTGTGTTTTTTCTTGCCTATTTCTATTTTAAGGAAGCATTTACATAAACAGGAAAAAACCAATTCCAGTAGTCTGAATTTTCTCTCAAGTTTGCTTTCTGTGAATCTACAATTAACTGCAGTAAGAACGGGATTAAGGATTCAAGTGAGGGACAAAGCCCTAAGTGAGAAACGCTTCAGTTAGAACACTGACCCAGCGCCAATAGGTACATTTTCTGGAATACAAACATTTCTGAAAATGATTCCAAACTGAAAAGGTTTTCATGAGGTGACAGAGACTTTTAAACATTCATTTGACTGGTGATTTTAATTTTCCTTGTTAAATTACTGCAACAATTGCATGGGGGAAAATAGATATTTTTTGAAGAGATGCTTATTCTACTTTCAATTTTTAAAAGTTGAAGAGATTAAAATATTACTTTTTAAATATGCATAAAAGTATCTTAACTGTAATTCTATTTTTAGTTGCTTTGTTATAATAGCATGCACATCATATATAAGATGCATTTATGAAAACTTTTGTAAAAAATAAAGATTTTTTTGTTTCTCAAAGCTGCACATAATTACTATTTACATAATGTGGTCCCGATGTTAGAAATGTGGTAATCATCTAGTGCTATGATAAACATATCACTAGTCAGCATATTCTACATCCCCTGTAAGATCCCCAAACTCCAAAGACTTGTGGTGTCCCCGGAGAGGCTCTCCTTGGTCTGCACCAAATGTGTCCTGAATTTAAATCATTTTATGCTTTTAAACAAACAAGTAACTGTATTCAAATTTTCCATCATGATAGCCCTTACACAGAATTTCCATAATGTCTTTTACCTATACACAAGTTAACTGGCACACTTTTTAAAAAAGTGTTTTAAAAAGTGTTTAAAAGCTGTTTAAATTCTGCCTTCTCAGTGTCTTTGTTATCATCCACTCCTCTCTATTCTTGAAAGTATTAGTGTAGCTGGGGGCCAATGTCATCCATCCTTGTCGAGAATATTACAGGGCTTTAGTAGTTAGTCTTCCTGTTTTGACCCCAGCTTACTCAAATTTCACTACCCAGATTCAGTAAGGGCGATCTTTCTAAATTGAAAATCTGGTCATGCTACCCTCTTGCTTAATATTCCTTTGATGACTTCCCATAGTTTTCAGGACAAAGTTCAGTCTCACTGGTTTAATACACAAAGCCTAGCATCTCTTCCCTTCTCCTTCCCCAACAGAGCCTCAGCTCCAGTCAAACCACATCGCCCTAAAGGTATTGTGCTTTTCTGTACCTTCATACAGTACATAGTCACCTTTTCATAGGCTGCCCTTTCCTTTAATCCACCCTGTCCAACCCCTAAGTATTAAAACTGGGCTTGGCTATCCTTTTCTCTCAGAAGCTTCCCACATACTGACTGGTTGATGGTCCCTTTGCCCCACTCCCATTCAGACTGTGAGTCGCTTGAGGGTGTGGCCTCAGTGCAGAAGAGCTGGCCAGTAGTAAATGCTCAAGAAATGTCTACTGAATGAAAATCCCCCTAACCCTCTTTGATATGTTGCAAAGCATTAATACTGCAAAACCTGAAGTTATATTTATCACTATGATTATTTTCCATTTTTGTCAACTAAGCAAAAATAAATGCTTTCAGTTGGACCATAAAGTTTGATGGTGCCAAAAGTGAGCTATTCAGTGAGTTATTCCATAAGTAAACATTTGCTCTGGGCTCCAAGAGAACCCCAAATACACAAACTGGCTCTTTTCCAAAATGCTTTCTTCAGAACTCTTGTCAAAATTTGGAATTTTTTCCCATGGAAGTTAGTATCTCCAAGACTGTTTCAAACCTAGTCAAACTCACACTGTGAATTTAATCACCAACGGCAGAATTCTGAGTCTAGATATGGAAGTAGTAGAACAGGGAACTAGAAAAATTGAATTTAATACTCATGGTTAAATGCTCACTCTTGCATTTTTGTATTTGGGAATGGATTGGGGGGTAGCCAAATCACCAAGCTGAGATTTCTCTGCCTCACCGTATCATGCTGCTGTTGGAACACATTTCCTTTCCTTTCCATAGGCTGGCTCTAGGTGAAGATTTAAAAAGAACACATCAATTTCTAGTCCCTCACCCTCTCCTTACTACTCAAGGGCTTCAAGTTCCTTTCCTTGCTTCCCTAACCCTTCCCCAGCTATGTGTTGAGAGTGATGGGAACATGACAAGCACACTGGCCAAATGCCTGGAGACTTGCGCCACTTATGCCAACCATCTGTAATAATGAGCCTCCTTAATGCTGTGGTTTCCTCAGCTGCAAAATGTGGTGGCAACTAGGTAATCTCTAAGGAAGGTTATTCCAGTTTGAGACCCTATGCATTGATTTGCATAAATCCTTCCTTGATAGCACTTCAGTGAGTGTAATTCACTACAGTAAGACAGAATTCTAGGGAATAGGGTCACTGAAGATTAGAGTGGTTTTTGCTTTAAGCTGTTGTTTGTCTTCCCCCTCACCCCCAAAATTTCTTCCATTACTAGGCACAGAGCATCCCAGGACCAAGATCTTATAAAGGTCATTTAAGAACTTTGTTTTTTTCACAATACACGCCCCCCCCAAGGAAAACAGGAGAGCCTGGAGAACTGGCTTGTGAACTACAGACTCAGCATATTACTGTTGTGACAAAAGAAAGCATGTTGTAATATAAAAACTGCTTTATAGCGCAGCAAAACTGTGAGATCCTTGATTTAAGGACCTTTTCTAATTCACCTTTGTATCCCCAGGACCTACCACAATACTTAACACAAAGTAAGGTACTGAGTATCAATTCAGTGACTGTAAACACTGTATCTAATGGGGTAAGAAAGCCTACCTTCTGTTTTTTACAAAGTTGTTTTAAATCATATATTAAATTGCTTGTTATGCATTTCTACAAGGAGGTTAAAATATATGAGTGAATAATCACTAAAATATTATATAGTATATTTATTATAACAATATTTTATCACAACACAGTATTGGAGTTTCACAGAAAGTCTTGAGTTTTTGTAAATTCTTCAAATGGTATTTTTTTAGTGTTGTGAAATAAGATTTTTTTAAAAAATAAGATGCTTATTATTATATGCATGTTTATCACACGCAGCCAGATAATCCAACCTCTGTGTGTGTGTGTGTGTATGTATATATATATATGGTGCCTGTCCTCGAGAAGAAAACTTCCTAGAACCCAAAATTGGTTAGATTCTCAGATGCATCTTCCCTCCCACCCCCAAAACGGCGGCCCCCGGGGACCGCCGGTGTCTGGGTGAATGCTTATTGTCGCTTTCACGTTTATCTTCGACCTTCCTGCACAGAGTCGGGCTTACGTGTTAGACTCCCTGTGCTCAGACTTAGAACTCCATTACCAAGAAGGGCCTTACAGCAGTGCCAATAAGGAGAGCGGCAGTGGCGTGGGAACCACGCGTTGGCTCCATCAGGCTAAAGAGGAAATCGAAAGCATGGGCGCCTCCGGAGGAGAAGGCTCTGCGAGGTTCCCCCTCAGTCCTCGAAGCAGCCCCCTGCCCTGGGGGCCCTGCAGGTCGCAGCGCGTCACCTGGCGGGGCGCTTCCTGGTGGGCGGGGCCGCCGGCGCCTCTCCGCGTCTTCCCAGAAGCCGTTGCGCATCTTGGCCGCGATAAAAACGCGGGAGCGGAGCGGGCGGCTTAGGTCGAGTGCCTGGGCCGGCCGGGGCTGCCCAGCTTCCCTCACCTTCCTCTCGTGCTGCCCTGTCGGCCGTCCTGGCCGTCGCCGCCCTCCGACTGTAGCTCTGTTCCTGAGGAAGGCCACGCGTGGAGAGGCCACCGAGGGCCCGGGGGCGCCGAGGCCCGGGGTGGGATGGCGCTGTGGCCACAGGTCTACACCCGCAAGAAGCGGGCCTGCGAAAGGCTTAACCTGACCCCGACGCCAGATCTAGGCACCCTTGAGAAGGTGGAGGCCCCCTCAGGTCCTGGCCGAGGCCTCCCTGCCCACTGGAAGCCCGGCCTGGCTGACCTGTGGGGCGGCACCCGGGACAGGTGGGTCGGGGGGCACCTGGGCCTCGACGCCAGGGACCCCAGAGGCCCGCGGGCGGCCTCCCCAGGCTTTCGCCTTGAAAGGAGTCGCCCTCTCTCAGGCGCGAAAGGAAGTGGCCAAGGGCATGATTTGGCGAAGATCGTCGAGAAGGCTGAGCAGAGCAGGCTGAGAGGTAGCGGCTCTGGGCCGCTGAGGTGCGTAGCTTGAAATAATAACCCCCATGCCTTTTGGGCACCTCAAAATTTAAGCTATTTTTCTATTAGTCCCTCACGGCAGGAGTCGGGAAACAAAAGAAATAGAATACTCTGATTTCACTTTTCTGAGAACATCGACCCAGAAATTTGACTTAAGATTTAAAAAAGAAAGAAAGAAAGAAGAGGAAATCTTGTCAAGTTATAAAAGCAAGTGCCATAAAACCTCCTTGAAATCTTTTGTAGCATTGAGTGTCGAGTCTCACTCTGGTCCTTACTTTCTTTCTTTTTTTTTTTTTTAAGATTTATTTATGCATACAAGAACTGGGGTGTAGGGCAGAGGTGTGGGGGGCTGAGAGGGTTCACCAGAGACAGAGTGGGGAACAGAACAGGCAGACTGACTGAAATACACTGCTGAGGGGAGCAGCGGGCGAGACAGGAGAGGTCTGCTTCGCCATGTGGGTTGCTCCCTGGCTGGGGATCGAACTCGTGTTGCAGAGGCTGTGTACAGCTTCATAGGTTGAGTCTCAACCCCTTGCACGAGGGAGGCCCTCTGGTCCTTTACTTTCTAAAACTTTCCCCAAGAGCCTTTCAGATTCGGAACAGTGTGAACCTAAAGGTGGAGAGGCAGTCCAGACGCTGCAAACTAATTGTGTTGTTTGTTTGCTAGCACTCAATTAAGAGTCTCAGGACAGAAAAGCCCGCAAGAAAATAGCACTAGTGAAGAGACCCAGGATGAGATCATCGCTCCATTGAGTGTATGTATGTTTCTCCTATGATCTTTGGATACACTTAGTAGAGACAAGCGGTAGCTGATCTACCTGCAGATGAAAGTACATTAGGGTCTTTGTTCAATAGACGTTACACGTAGCTCACTACTATTTTTTATGAACATTGATGATGTGCTCATAGATGGGGCCTTGAATTTCTGATTGTGGTAGATTCCTAGATGTGCACTTTCATTTTTTCTTTTCCTTGACCAAAAATAAATAAATAAATGTCTGTTATTGGCTAAATTTCTATGTAAGAGATAAAAAATATTTCTTTATCACTCCTTTATGTTTAGTAACACTTAAGATTTTAAAGTCTTTTCATAGTTTCTCATTTAAATTCCTATTAACAACTAGAAATAAGATTATTGCCATTAGAATATTTATATAAGTTCTTTTTTTAAAAAAATTTATTTATGCATACAAGAACTGGGGTACAGGCCAGAGGTGGGGGAGGCAATGAGAGGGTTCACCAGAGACAGAGTGGGGAACAGAACAAGCAGACTGAGTGAAATACACTGTTGAGGGGTGCAGCAGGGGAGTCAGGAGAGGTCTGCTGCACCCTGGCCAGGTTGCTCCCTGGCCGGGTTGCTCCCTGGCCGGCCAGAGCATCGAACTTGTGCTGCAGTGGCTGCGAATAGCTTCATAGGTTGCGTCTTAACCCCTGCACCATCAGGGAGGCCCTTATATAGTAAGTTCTTGATCTATGATATTTATTGTGGAATCTGTATAGTGTTTTAAAGATGTACAGCTGTAGTTTGGAGAAACCCATATTTTAAAAATTGCTGTGACTCAGCTGACATTAGCATTACATTTGATAATCATGTGCCAGTGTTTTAGCTTACATATTCCTCCATAACATGTTTTTTGGGGGAGGGAAGTTTCAACAAGTCATTTTTTAAAAAAAAGTCTCTCATCCTAGATTTTAACACTGTTAAGTATTCCTTCTATATGATTCAGACTAAATGCCAAAGAAGTGTTTAAACAATTTGTTCTGATTTTTACAGTTTTCATTCCCTTTTTAATGCTGTTTTTCATTTTACACATTATCTCATTGCATATTCCTCTAATATTAAGTAGTCTTCCAAGTAATATTTTAGCATCTACATAGCGTTTTGTGTTATTGATGGATATACTTTAATTTGAATGACTGCTTTCCTGTGGTTGGAGGATTGAGATTATTTACAAAGTTTTGTTGTTGTAGATATTGGTTGGCTGCAGAATTTTTATATGTACATCAAATTTTACCATACAATTAGTGTTTTGTAATGTGTCAAGGGTTGGATTGCATTTAAAATTTTTTACTTTTGTTGACAAGTTTGCACCATCTTCAAAGCTTAAAAAATATATGTATGTGATAGAGGAAACGTAGCATTTTTTTTTACTTTCCACTTACTTGTATGCTATTACAGTTTATTTTTCCCTTGTTTAATTATTTAAAAATATTTTTTTATTAAATATTGATGATAGTTATACTTTTACACCACAATATGCCCATGTCTGTTTGTTTTTAACTTTGTTTCTAGTATTTTAGACTTACTTATCAATGTTTTAATTTATATATTTTGCTTTTATATTTAGAGGGGAAAAAACCCTTCCTCCCTAGGGAATTGGAAAAAGATTCACGTTTATTTTCTGATTGCTGGTTTATCCCACATTAGTTGACAAGTGTGTTATATTGACTCCCTTGATATGCTCACAATATTGTATTTTAATGTTTATGTTTAGATTTAATATTAACTATAATTACACCTGTCATCAGTAAGCTGAAAGTATATATTATGCAAATGAAACTCCTTTACACAGTCAATATTCACTTTCAAAATAATCAAATCAATGTTATAATATTAAAATATTAAACCTCATAATTTGTGCTATATTTTTAATTCTTATTTCATGTAGGAGTCAGTGACAGATAACCTCCAGTTTGACAGTAGTTCATCAAATAGTGAACTAGAATCAGGTAAGATGGTCAGATGTGAACTCGGGTTTTCCTTACAAACAAAAAGTATACATGTGTACCTTAATGCCATCTTCCAATTTTAGTGGAAGAATGTGCCTTTCTTCTAGTCCTAGGTGAACGTTTGTGCCTTTCTGCTCTGGGCTTCATCCTTAGTCCTCAAACACATATAGTAATAATAAATGTGAAATCGCAATTGTGTTAAGCATTGAAAGGAAAGATTTTTAAAAAATTTTTAAAGATTTATTTATTTATACAGTAAATAAAGTATTAATGAGCCTGTATCCCAGGGATACAGGCCAGAGGCACAGGAGGGCGAGAGAATTCACCAGAGACAGAGTGGGGAGCAGAACAGGCAGACGATCAAAAATACTGCTGAGGGGAGCAGCAGGTGAGACAGGAGATGTCTGCCACACCATGTGGGTATCTCCCTGGCTGGCCGGGAATCAAACCTGTGCTGCAGAGGCTGTGGACAGCTTTACAGCGCTGCACTCAACCTCCCTGGCTGCACCACCAGGGAGGCCCAAGAAAGATTTTTTTAAAAGGCTATTATGCTCTTGAGGAATCACAACAAACTTCATAGAAAATATAATCTAGCTTTGCTTAAAATGTGTGACTGTTTAAAGAAGTTATCTAAACTCATTACAGAAACATATCAAATCTGCTCATTAATACTAGGATCATATAATTCTTATAAAAATCCATGTTTCCAGTTTTTAACTTCAGTGCAACTGATTGCATTTACTTGGAGAGAATGGCAATTTAATGGAGATATGAAGAAGAGTAGAAACTTCTATGCAAAAAAGACAGGTAAAGAGCAATCCAGGCAGAGGGAACAGCATGTGCAAAGACCCTAACCTGGGACTGAACATTATGTGTTCAAGTGAACTGAAAGACCATTGTACAGTAAAGACAAGAAGGAAATGTGAGGAGATAAGGTTGTACCATCACTGAAGTCTTTTAAATAATATCGATACTACTTTAGCTATAGTATAGAAACAGCAGTGGATACAAGTAGACCTCTTAGGAGGCTATTGTTTTTTAAAGGAGAAAAATGGCATTTTGTACTTTCCATTAGAAATGGAAAGAAGTAGGCACTTCTTCTGATGGCTGTTTTAGGAAGTGAAATTGATAGGATTTGATAGAGTGAAGGAGTTGGAGGTATCAAAGATGACACCTGCTTCTGGCTGACATAATTAGATACAAGGTCTTGCCATTAAGTGAAAAAAAAATCTAGTTTGAGGGAAAAATCATAAATCCAAGTTTTAATGCATTAAGGTATAGGTGCCTTTAAGATAGCTAAGAAGCAATGTCAGATAGGTGGTGGCTATGGAAGGCTGTTTATAGAAATGTGTGTCATTTCTTTGTGTGTCTTCTTTAATTTGTTCCATCAATGTCTTATAGTATTCACTGTTTAAATCTTTCACCTGTTTGATTAAATTTATTGCAAGGTATTTTATTTGATGCAGTTGTAAATGGGATTGTTTTCTTAATTTCTCTTTGTGAAATGTTGTTAGTATATAAAATTATAGCAGACTTGTATATTGATTTTATACCCTAAGCTTTACTCAATCTGTTTATTCTAACAGTTTTTAGATGGAGCTTTTAGGGTTTTCTTTTCAAAAAGTCATATCTTCTGCCAATAGTGACAGTTTTACTTCTTCCTTTCTATTTTGTATGCCTTTTACTTCTTTTTTCTGCCTAATTTCTTTAGCTAGGACTTCCAATATTATGTGGAATAAATGAAGCAAGAGTGGGCATCCCTATCTTACTACTGATCTTAGAGGAAAGCTATTCAGCTCTTCACATTGAGTATAATGTTGCCTGTGGGATTGTCATATATGGCCTTTATTATGTTGAGGTACAGCCCCTCTAAACTCACTTTGTGGAGAGTTTGTAACATCTGAAAAATACTACTTCCAGATATTAAACACAGAAAGCTAGAAATTCATTCTCATTGCTACTTTTGTGCTGGTTCATGGTTTATGGTCATGAGTCATACATATTGAAAGAGTCCAACAGTTTCCTATCACAGTGAACGTAAAAAACACCACACCAAGGCACAACATTATGTAATTTTAAAATCTGCAGAATAAAGAGAGAAATCCTGCATCTTCTGAAGAAAAATACTTGATTGCAATTAAACAATCAAGGATGTGAATGGAATTGAACTTCTCAAGAGTAAACAACTGAAACTAGAGTGTGGTGGTAAAATGCATTTAAAATTCTGAAGAGAACTGATTTTGAGAGACAGAATGGATTCCCCACCCAAAATTTGGTTCAGATTTAAAACTGATAATGCCCTCACATATTAGAAGGGTCTGTTTCCATATAGGGAGGTTTTCTGAAGAATGGGGTGACTCCCATGCAGGACTGAAAATGACTTGAATGAGCAGAGAAAGGAGACTGACTTGGGTTTTTATTGTGTTTAGAGAATAGGGCCAGGAAGAGACTTTCCGTGCATGATTTGAGCTTGCAATCATTGCTCAAAAAAGATAGAGAATCAGGAAGAAAGCTGTGCAGCATGTCTGTTGGACAACTAGTCCACATTTGAGCAAGCAAATTGAGAATACTTTTTCAAAAGTATTGTCTGGGGAGGGGGGAGGGAGAAGAAGAGCCCACCAAACTCTAAAACATGTTGAAAGTTTTTTTTTAAGATTTATTTATTTATGCATACAAGAGCTGGGGTGTAGGCCAGAGGTGCAGGGGGTGAGAGGATTCACCAGAGACAGAGTGGGGAGCAGAACAGGCAGATCTGCTGAAATACACTGCTGAGGAGAGCAGTGGGTGAGATAGGAGAGGTCTGCTGTGCCATATATGGGTTAACTCCCTGGCCAGGGATCAAACTCATGCTGCACTGGCTACTGATAGCTTGATAGCGCTGAGACTCACCCCTTGTGCCACCAGGGAGGCCCCACAAGTTGGAAGTTATGACCTGAAGGAAGGAAGTGATTGATAGGTAACCAGGCATTTTTCAAAGTATTGAGAGGAAATTTTCACTTTGCAAGAAGGTGGGATAAAATGGTGATAGCTACTTAGAAAACTAAATTTTAAGCCAAAAACATATAGCAAAATAGGTGATTAACGTAATTCATAGTGCATCACTCAGCTGTAAGTATACATGAGCAATCATAACAGAAATATTGAATACATTTACTTGAGAAATGTAAAGATATTAAAAGAAATAGCTAATTAAAATCGATAGTAGTTGTCTCTAGAGAGTAGGAAATTATGACAAAGTAGGAGACAAGTTTCATAAGCTTTAAAAAGAATGTATAATTTGACATAGATGTAATGCATTTGCATTTTTCTTTTGTGATAAACAACCTTCCACTATATATTATAATTATGATCATTGAGTTATTCCTTTCTCTACCCAACTACGCAGACATTGCATATGGGCTTTCCTAATATTTGAGCCTGACTTGTGTTTGGAGATTTGGTAGCCTTCCTGTGAGAGGCACTCCTGTACTTTTTTTTTTTTTTTGGATTTTTTTTTTTTTAAATATTAAATTTTATTTTATATTCCCCCATACAATTGCAAACGCCCCATTCTGACCCCAATCCTTCCCCTCCCGCCCCCCCCCCAAAAAGTGTCTCTGGTTCATAGTTTTTTGTTGATTTTGATTTTCACTTTCTTATATTCATTTTCCTGGTCCCTTATTTAAGTTTTCTAGATTCCTGCTATGAGTGAGACCATCCGGCATTTTTCTTTTTCTTTTAGGCTTATTTCGCTGAGCATGATCCCTTCCAGTGCCATCCATGTTGCTGCAAATTGCATGTGTTTATCTTTTTTGAATGCTGAGTAATATTCCATGGTATATATGTACCACATCTTCTTGATCCAGTCATCTATTTTGGGCATTTGGGCTGTTTCCAAAGCTTAGCTATTGTAAACAGTGCTGCTATAAACATAGGAGTGCAGGTGCTCTTTGGAATTGATGTTTCTGTGTCCTTTGGGTAAATACCTAGGAGTGGAATTGCTGGATCATATGGAAGCTCTATGTTTAATAGGTCCAGAAATCTCCACACAGCTCTCCATAGTGGTTGGACCAGTTTGCACTCCCACCAACAGTGCACAAGAGTTCCTTTTTCTCCACATCCTCGCCAACATTTGTTGTTGCTAGTTTTTTAATATGTGCCATTCTCACTGGTGTGAGATGGTATCTCATGGTAGTTTTGATTTGCATTTCCCTGATTACAAGTGATGTTGAACATTTTTTCATATGCCTGTTGGCCATTTGCATTTCCTCTTCAGAGAAGTTTCTTTTTAGCTCTTCTGCCCATTTTTTGACTGGATTATTTTCTTTGTTGTTGCTGAGTCTCATCAGCTCTTTGCAGATTTTTGTGATCAGTCCTTTATCATTAGTGTTGGGTGCAAAAATGTTCTCCCAGTTGGTGGGGTTTCTCTTTGTTTTTGTTATTGTCTCTTTTGCTGTGCAGAAGCTCTTTAATTTGATGTAGTCCCAGCTGTTTATCTTTCTCTTCACTATCACTGCTTTGGGTGATGTGTCTGTAAAGATGTCTTTGATGTGCAAATCCCGTAGTGTTTCGCCTATATTTCCTTCTATGTATTTTATGGTTTCAGGTCTTATGTCTAGTTCTTTAATCCATTTTGAGTTGATTTTTGTGTATGGTGTGAGGTAGTGGTCAAGCTTCATTCTTTTGCATGTAGCGACCCAGTTTTCCCAGCACCATTTATTGAACAAACTTTCTTTGCTCCAATGCATAGTCTTTGCTCCTTTGTCAAAGATTAGTTGACCATAAATCTGTGGGTTTATTTCTGGATTTTCTATTCGATTCCATTGGTCTGTATGTCCGTTCTTGTTCCAATACCATGCAGTTTTGATGATTATGGCTTTGTAGTATAGTTTGAAGTCTGGGAGTGTGATGCCTCCATTTCCTTCTTTTTTTTCAGTAGAGCTTTGGCTATTCGGGGTTTTTGGTGATTCCATATGAATTTCATCAATAATTGTTCTATTTCTTTGAAGAATGCCATTGAGATTTTGATTGGAATAGCATTGAATCTGTATATTGCTTTTGGTAGGATGGCCATTTTAATAATGTTTATTCTTCCAATCCATGAGCAGGGGATGTCTTTCCATTTCTTTGTGTCTTCTTCTATTTCTTTTAACAGTGTTTTATAGTTTTCTTTGTATAGGTCCTTTACCTCTTTTGTTAGATTTATTCCCAATATTTGATTTTTTTTGTTTCGATAATAAAAGGGGTGGTTTTTTTGATTTCTTCTTCTTCAGATTTATTGTTTGTGTATAGGAAGGCTACTGACTTTTGCGTGTTGATTTTGTATCCTGCCACTTTACTGAATTGATTGATGAGTTGAATTAGTTTTTCTGTGGAGATTTTGGGGTTCTCTATGTATATTATCATATCATCTGCAAATAGTGATAGTTTGACTTCTTCTTTTCCTATTTGGATTCCTTGGATGTCTTTCTTTTGTCTTATTGCTCTGGCTAGGACTTCCAGTATTATATTGAAAAGCAGTGGTGAGAGTGGACATCCTTGTCTTGTTCCAGATCTTAATGGAATTGCTTTCAGCTTTTCACCATTAAGAATGATACTGGCTGTTGGCTTGTCATAGATGGCCTTTATGATGTTGAGGTATGTTCCTTGTATCCCAAGAATTTCAAGGGCTTTTATCATGAATGGGTGTTGCACTTTGTCGAAAGCTTTCTCAGCATCTATTGATATTATCATATGGTTTTTATATTTCTTTTTGTTGATGTGTTGGATAACGTTGATTGATTTTCGGATGTTAAACCATCCTTGTGCCCCTGGAATGAATCCAACTTGGTCGTGGTGAATTATCTTATGGATACATTGTTGGATTCTGATAGCTAAAATTTTATTGAGGATTTTTGCATCAGTGTTCATTAGGGAGATTGGCCTATAGTTTTCCTTTTTTGTGTTGTCCTTATTCGGTTTTGGTATTAGTGTAATATTGGCTTCATAGAACGTGTTTGGTATTGTCCCTTCCTTCTCAATTTTTTGGAAGAGTTTGTGAAGGATAGGCACTAATTCGTCTCTGAATGTTTGGTAGAATTCATTTGTAAATCCATCAGGTCCTGGGCTTTTGTTTTTGGGGAGGTTTTTAATTACCATTTCAATTTCGCTGCTTGTAATTGGTCTGTTTAGGTGTTCTATTTCTTCTTTATCTAGCTTTGGTGATTGTAGAGTTGTAGGAATTTGTCCATCTCCTCTAGATTGTTGAACTTGTTTCCATATAACTGTTCATAGTAGTTACTGATTATTCTTTTGATTTCTGCTGTGTCCGTTGTGATTTCTCCTCTTTCATTTATGATTCTGTGTATTTGTGCTTTCTCCTTTTTTCCTTTGTGAGCCTGGCTAGGGGTTTGTCTATTTTATTTATTTTTTCAAAGAACCAGCTCTTGGTTTCATTGATCTTTTGGATTGTTTTTTTTAGTTTCAATTTCATTTATTTCTGCTTTGGTTTTTATTATTTTTTCTTCTACTGGTTCTGGGGTTTTTTGTTGTTCTTTTTCTAGATCTTTGAGCTTCGAGATTAGGTTGTTTCTTTGAGTTCTTTCTTGTTTTTTGATGTGAGCTTCTATTGCTATATATTTCCTCTTATTACTGCTTTTGCTGCATCCCATACATTTAGGATATTGGTGTCCTCCTTGTCATTCAATTCAAAGAATTTTTTAATTTCTTCTTTGATCTCCTCGTTAGTCCAGTGGTCTTCCAGTAATGTGGCTTTTAATCTCCATGAGGTAGGATAGTTCCTTGCCTTCTTTTTATGATTTATTTCTAGTTTGATGCCTTCGTGGTCAGAAAAGATGGTTGGTATGATTTCAATCTTGGTGTATCTGTTGATGTTTGTCTTGTGCCCAGTATGTGATCGATCCTGGAGAATGATCCGTGTGCGCTTGAGAAAAATGTGTACTCCGTTTTTTTTGGGTTTAGTGTTCTATAGATGTCTGTTAAGCCCAAATGCTCTAGGTCCTTATTTAGAGCTTTAGTTTCTTTACTTATTTTTTGTCTTGTTGATCTATCCATTGTTGATAGTGGTGTGTTGAAGTCTCCCACTACATATGTGTTTTCTCTGATGTCTGTTTTCGAGAGGACAACAGTTGTCTGATATATTTTGGTGCTCTTTCGTTTGGTGAGTATATGTTATGAGTGTTATTTCTTCTTGAAGTATTGTCCCCTTAATCATAATGTAGTGACCATTGGGGTCTCTTTTTTTTTTTGAGTTTGAAGTCTGTTTTTATCTGATATAAGTATAGCTGTTCCTGCTTTCTTTTTTGCCCATTTGCTTGTAGGATTGTTTTCATCCTTTGACTTTGAGCCTATTTTTATCTTTTGTAGCTAAATGTGTTTCCTGGAGACAGCAAAAGGTTGGGTTTTGTTTCTTAATCCAGGCTGCAACTCTGTGTCTTTTATTGAAGAGTTTAGTCCATTTACATTTAGAGTTAATATTGATATGTTAGCATCTGTATTTGCCATTATGTTTGTCTTCCTTTGATTTTATTTATTTATTCTTTTAATAACTTTTTTTTTTTTGGTCTTCTTTCGTTGTTATTCGTCCCTCTGAGGTTCTGGCTTTAGGATTCCTTGTAGTATTTTTTGGAGTGGGGGTTTAGTCGCAATGAAATTCCGGAGTTTCTCTTTGTCTGGGAAGGTCCATATTCTTTCTTCATGGAGGAAAGAGAGCTTTGCGGGATAGAGTATTCTTGGTTGGCATCTGTTTTCTTGAGTCTGTTGACTATGTCCCTCCACTCTCTCCTTGCCCGTAATGTTTCTTCAGAGAAGTCTGATGTCAGCCTGATTGGTTTTCCTTTGAATGTTATCTGTTTCTTCCCTCTTGTCAGCTTCATTATTTTTTCTTTGTCCTGGATTCTTGGGAGCTTTACTATTATGTGTCTTGCTGTGTTTTTCCTTTCGTCGTGGAAGTTTGGTGTTCTTCTTGCTTCTTGTATATCAATTTTCAGCTCCTTCTTCTCATTTGGGAAGTTCTCTTCAATTATATCCATGAATATTTTCTCTGTTCCTACATCTCTCTCCTCTCCTTCTGGATTCCTATAACTCTTATATTTCCTTTCCTCATGGAGTCACATAGTTCCCGAAGTCTTTTCTTCATTCTTTTTCCTTCGTACTTCTCTTTCCTTTCTGTTTTGGTTCTTTTTATTTCTGTGTCTTCAAGATTACTTATTCGTTCTTCCATTTCATCTATTCTGCTTTCATTGCTTTTCCAGAGTTCTTTAGTTCCTCCATTAATTCTTTGATCTCCTGCAATTTCTCTTACTTCCCCCTTTAGGGACTCAATTTCCTTCTTCTGATCTATCACTTTTTTTAATCATGGCAATTTTAAATTCTCTTTCTGGAAGGCTCAGAAGTTCTTCCAAGTTGCTGTCGTTGCAATCTGGGGAGTGGTTTTCTTTTTGTGGTGTGCTTCTTTCCTGAGGAGTTTTAGGTTGCGTGTGGTTCTTCTACTCCCTACTGTCTGTTTTCTAATTTGTCGTATGCGTTGGGACACTGTGTTGCTCGGACTGACTAACATCTTGGTGAACTTCTCCGCTCCCCTCTGGCTCTTCCAGGAGCCATCTCTGTCTTCTGGGGGAGCTTTCTGCTGGTTTTAGGCAGTTTTTACTGAAGAAATGTCCCTGTTCTCAAATGGCGAAGCGGGATGCAGTCCCTGCGCCTCCGGTTTCAGGCACACACTCTTCTGCGCACCGGTCTGCCCCGGACGTGGGTGCCTGCTCCTCTGTGGGCTCAGACTGCTGGTCGGAAGGGCCTGGCGTGGAAATAACTTCCCGGCTGGCCACTGGGTCCTCCAGAAACCTTCTGCCCTTTTCAAGCAGTCTTAAGAAATGTCCTGTTTTATAGGGTGTTAGTGACTTTTTTTTTTCCTGGTCGCTAGGTGGCGCCCAGAAGATCTCTCCATTGTCCTTGGGGGGCTGGCTTTTCGCCTCCCCCACCCCGTGGGACAGAGAACAGAAGCGGGAATGGTAGGGTACACCTCACCAGCTTTGGGGTGCTGTGTCTGCCTA
>NW_023601503.1:0-19341 GCF_014898055.3 Talpa occidentalis
TAACTCCCCCTTAGGTCCTCACAACTTCCCTTTGGGGATCATGGGATTTGTAGTTCCCAGTGTCTTGATGGAGCAGGGTGGCATCCACAAGCCTGTATGAATTTGCTCAGGACATCCTTTCCCCCTCTCAATTCCCCCCTTTCACTTTTTCACCATTTCCATGGTGATGAACATCAAATATATGGATGCTGGTATGCAGCCTCAGATGAAAATTTTTCTTAATCAGATTAAAGAATTGCCCTTTTGAGATCAAGAGGGTCTTTGTATGTTCATGAGAAAAAATGTAATGATTGTCTCTGTTCTGCTTTGATGCTTATGTAATCTCACTGCTTGCCTTAAGGTATAAATAAAGACCTGCTGAGACCCCCCAGCAGGAGACACTTGCATTAAAGAAGGTGTCTGTATCAACCTCACCTCTACCTCGCTCCACCTCCCCTTAGCCCCCAGAAAAGAAAAACTTCACCAATGCCGTCCTGTCCTTTCTGGGACCCCTGACACAACTTCTAGCTGGAGCTGGTCTCCAGCAAAATATCTCAAGTCTTCAATGGGTTCACAAGACCAATGGATTTCATCTCTGGGTCAGTTCTTTCTGGACCTTTTTTTAGATCTAGTGGAGCTCTTGGGCCCCCTATTGTTCATCTAAACCTTCTCTATGTACTATCATTTGTCTCCCTTCCTCTGTACTTGGCTCTTAAAACTTATATTTGGTCCGTATTCCCTCCTATCTTCATCTGAGCCTCTACTCTGGGCTATCATTTGTCTCCTCTCCTCTCTCCTTGGTTCCAGGTTCCGGGTTCTCCGTCTATATTCCATCCAGTAACCTCTGCGTGAATCATCATGTGGTGGTGTCCTCAGTCTTCTGTAATTATTTTGTCTGCTGCTCACCTGTAATCTGGGATAACTGTACTTCCAACCCCTCTTCCCTGCAGTAAGCACACTGATTCTCCCTAGGGGTTCACTTCTCCTGGGTTCACGTCTCAGTTTGTTACTGTGTCCCTGAAACCCTGTCCTTTGCTCCTTAATAGTTGCAGGTTTCAGTCTCCTGTCCTCTCTATTGTTGTAAACCTGGAATGCCAACTCCACTACCTGCGACGGACTCATCTCTGTGATGCCGTCTACCTTTGCTAACTTTTTCCTTATGTCTGGGGCACTGTAAGGGCAGGAAGGCACTGAGCAGCTTTCTATGATCTGAGCAGGCAGGTAAAGGAGAGTCCTGGAGCTCTCAGTGGGTTTCTCAGCTTTACATGTAGTGTGGCAAACTGGTACATGGCAGGCAGGGGTGCTGGGGTCGGGGGTGGGCAGGCCTCCAAGGCCCCAGCAAGTCTTCATTTTGGGCTTCTCAGGCCTTCTTTCTCCCCTTCTCTCTCCTGCCTCTTCTGCTTCTACTTCTCTGGGTGACTATCTCAATACTGAGCCATGGCCCACAGAAATAAACAAGTCAGCTTACAACTATGTAAGAACTGCAGGTGTCCCATCAAGCAGGGCAATCCTAATGGTAGGAGGGCAGAAAAGCCTGAAAACCATTTACCCAACAGGCACTATGTGTAATGAACGCTATAGTGATCAGATGAGCATTTTGTGGGGCATCGGGTTTATGTTTCTGGGGCATCGGGTTTATGTCTGTGTGGTTGGTATACGTTTGAATAATCCTTTCAAGGAACTCTGATGGATCCTCATTAGCTCCCTGATCAAGTTGTAATATTTTGTTAAAATTTTTTTGTTTGGCGATTCCCTGCTGCAGTCCTACCAATAAACATTTTTATACAGCTCTAGCATTGCCATTCCTCCATTGCTGGGGTCCCATTTGGGATCTACCACTGGGACAACCATCTCTGGCTCTGGGGATTTTCCATCCTGTTGGTGGAGACAATCAGCCTCCTCCTTGGTTTTCCTGAATACCATTTTCTGCTTGTCCAGAGTCAGCAAAGATTGAAGCACAGCCCAGTTAGGGCGGTGGGAGAGGATGATAGAGGCAAACAAGTTTGCCATCCTCTTAGGAGCCTGCTGGTATGAAGGGACAGAGCTCCTCCAATTTAGGAGGTCCGCGTGCTAAAGGGATGGTGTGACCAAAAGTACCCAGCAGGTCACCCATGTTCATTCAAGCCACCATTGGCATCTGGCGAAGAGGAAACTGTCCTGCCTCTGGTGACCCTTCCTGCCAAAGTGGGTGCGGATCTAGTGTGGGGAGGAGACGCCATTTTTGTTTCTTCCCTGGATAGCAGTGGGGCCTGTAAAGAAGCCTCAGGAGTCTCCACAGGGGAACATTGCTACACTGAGGAGGATTCTGTCCTGGTTTAAGGAATTCAACAAATGATAATCCTCCTCTTCTAAATCTGACCTGCAGTCCTCATGAAAGGGGACAGTTTATTCCTCCTCTGTGCCATTAGCCCTAGCCTCTCCCACATTCAATTTTTGGAGGGCAGCCTGTATCTGTCCTGCACACTTTTAAGAACAGCAAGGTTTTCCTCCCTCATTTGCTGCACAGCTAAATTGAGAGCCTGAATTTGCTGCTGCATGGTCTCAATAGGTGGAGTGTAGCATTTAGCTCTCAGAGAAGCAACAATGTAGCCAATAGTGCTCACACATAGTACCAGAAAAACAGCCAGAAGTACAGATTGCAAAGCAGGGATGGCTTGCAAGCCACCCACTTGTAAGTACAGAGAAACAAAATATGTGCCATGGCCCCCATTTTACCAAATTATTTGTTTATAAGGCTGGCAGTGATGTTTAATGGAAAAAGATTACTTAAAGTCAAGCTGGAATAAAACTGGAAGAACTTAAGCGAGGGATGAGACTGCTTAAGCTCATGGTTGAAAGACCAGACAGAGGCTATACAAGGGAAAAAAAGCTGTTCAAGACCTGAGACAAAGACTATCACCCGTGTCCTGCAGACCTAGTGCGCTTACGGTGACCAATGCAAGGAGTTACTTTGAGCTGGTCAACCACGGGTGTAACTTGGAAACCACACTGGGTGCCAAGCTGTTACAGGGCAGCCCCGTTCTAAAATGGGCTGCCTGACTGTGGGTCCTCACCTGCATGCTCAAAAGGGGCTTACACTGCAGGCACACACAAAAGGTTAACAAAAGGTTTAGTTACAAGGAAAGGGGAGTGAGAAATGTACAACTCAGGGAGAAAAGGGAGATAAAGTCTTAAGTGCGTCCTACCCGTTCCCTTGACCTGGAATCCCAAATGAACTGCAGAGACCAAACCTGCAAAGAGCAGGAGCCAAGTCAGCCCCAACCCCACTAACATGGCTGGTTTTTATTTACAAACTGAGAAAATGGCTGCTTAACTCCACCATTAGGTCCTCAACGTCCCTTTGGGGATCATGGGATTTGTAATTCCCAGTGTCTTGATGGAGTGGGGGTGGCATCCACAAAGCCTGTATGGAGTTTGCTCAGGACATCCATTCACCCTAACAATGTTAGAAGCAAATTATGAAACGCTAAGAATATGTACTGGTGACAGGGATCCCATTATTTTTTCACTATTTCTAAATTTGTCATTTACCTGCTTCTCTAACATTGGGTTACATTTTTACTCCTCCATATGTCCACAAGCTCCACTCATTGTGCACCAAACCTGTGATACCAATGTCTTATCCCCTTCCTTTTCCATCTCCTCCTTTCTCCCCTCTCTTTCTCTGGTAACCAGCAAATTTTTTCAGCAAGTCTAAGATTTGTTTTAGCTGCATTTTGTCACTATCTGTTTCCTGGTTCTATATATTTCACAGAGAAGTCAAACCACCCAATATCTTTCTTGCACTTTCTATTTCCCTCAGTGTAATCACCTCAAATTCCATACATTTCATCCCAAAGGCACTATTTCCCTTTTCTAGTGCTGAATATTATGTCCCTGGGTATATATTCCACGATTGCATTACCAATCATCTGTCGATGGGCAACTAAGTTGGTTCCATGACTTGGCAGGTATGGACAGTGCTGCTATGAGCATAGAAGTACAAAAGTCTTTTTATTGGAGTTCTCATATTCTTTGGGTGAATACCTAGCAGAGGTACTGATGGGTCATACGGGATTTCCATTTTTATTTTCTTAAGAAATCTCCATGCCATTTCCATAGAGGCTGCACCAACTCGCATTCCTACCAACAGTGGTTGAGAAACTCTGTTTTTTTTCCACCAACATTTGTTGTTTCCATTCTTTTTGCCATGGGTCATTCTCACAGGGGTGAAATGATATCTCTTTGTGGGTTTGATTTGCATTTTCCTTGTAATGAGTGATGTTGAACAATTTTCATGTACCTATAGTCCTTCTCTATGTTGTCTTTAGAAAAATGCCTATTTAGGGTTTTTGCTCATTTTCTGATTGGATTACCTATTATTTTGTTGTTGGGTTTATAAGTACTTTGCAAAATTTGGGATTAATCCCCTGATGTGTGCAATGGACAGTTAAGCTTTCATAAAGGAATATAACCATACCATGGAGAAAGGAAGGCCTCTGTAACAGAGGATGCTGGGAAACATGGATGGCCTCATGCAAAAAAATGAAAGTAGATCCATATTTAGCTCCACACACAAAAAAGTAATTTTACTGGATTAAAGATTTAGATATAAAAACTGAAATTAGGGGCCTTCCCTATGGCGCAGTTGGGTTGAACGTAGCACTGTCCACAGCCTCTGCAGCGCGGGTTTGATTCCCGGCCGGCCAGGGAGATACCCACATGGAGCGGCAGACCTCCCGTCTTGCCTGCTGCTCCCCTCAGCAGTGTTTTTGGTCCATCTGCCTGTTTTGCTCCCCACTCTGTCTCTGATGAATTCTCTCACCCTCCCGTGCCTCTGGCCTGTACCCCAGTTCTTGTATAAATAAAATAAATCTTAAAAAAAACCCTGAAAATATAATACATTTAAAAGAAAACATAGGGAACACCTCACAGGACTTCTATTGCAATGATGTATTTTGGGATACAACTCCAATGGCAAGGGAAACAAAAGCAAAAATGAACAAGTATGACTACATCAAACTCTAAGGCTTTTGTTACCAACAGAAACCATCAGAAAAATGGAAACACAACCTGCAGACTGAGAGAATTTCTGGGGGATCCCATCAATTTTAAAAGGGCAGATACTTGAAAGATTGTGTCACTGTCTCCCTGTTAAAAAACCGATCCAGGTAAGAAATGCAATCCTGCCCAGTGCAACTAATTGGGGTTTAGAATTTGTTGTCAAATATAAGTAAAGTTCATCAGAGGACTGGACTCATTACAGTTTTCTCTACATCTCCTTGGATTAGGTTTAGGCAAAGAATGTACTGAATAAGCATCCACTGGAAAAATGATGTGTGTGATTATTTTCAATATAAGAATTCCAAAAAGTCTCGGTTAAAAGATAGCCTGGACCTTGGATACCCAGATTAAGATCTTTGAGGTGATTTGAGGACTAAAAGAACAGTACAGAAGACACTGTTCTGGTACAGTCTCTCTCCTGTGACCTCATGTATCAGAGTCTCTGTGACTTTGTGAGGATGGAAACACATCTACACTGGGAATTTTAGACTGCTCTGTGAAGCTGTGGCTTCCAGTATTCAGAAGGAAGAATGGCTTTGTAATTTTTAAGAAAGAAACTGGATGATAAATGGTATCGCTTAACAGTTAGAGATTCTATAGAATTATCTGTTCCCATTGTATACTCAAATAATACAGATGTCTAATATCTTAGAAATACCCTGAATTGAAGAACACAGAGAAAAGACTTTTACAGATCCACATATAAGTGATATTCAGTGCTCTCTTTGACTTATCTTGCCTAGCATAATGGCCAAGTTCCAATCAGTGTTGTTACAAAAGGCAGGGTATCTTTCATTCTCCTGGCTGGAAAATACTTCTTTTTGCATAAAAACTGTCTTTCTCCTCCATTTATCCTTGATAGGCATTCAGGTTGTTTCCATATTTTGGCTATTTTGAATACTGCTGCAATGAAGAGTGCATGTATCTCTTTGAAATACTGTTATTCTTTCAATAAAAACAAATTTAAAACCTGATGTTGATCACTTAAAAATAAAAGGTTTTCAAAAATAGCTAGCAATGTATTCACACATCTATCCTTGTACTCATCAAGATAGGGCCTCCCTGGTGGCCTAGGGATTAAGTCTCAGCACTGTCACTGCTGATAGCCTGAGTTCAATCCCTGGCCAGGGAGCTACCCACATGGCACAGCAGACCTCTCCTGTCTCCCCCAGTGCTCCCATTCGCAATGTATTTCAGTAAACTTGCCTGTTCTGCTCCCCACTGTGTTTCTGGTGAATCTTCTTGCCTACACCCCAGTTACTTTTACACACACACACAAAGAGATATACTTAGTTTCAACTACTGCACTGTTTTAAATTCTCATTCTCTAGGGGCCATTGTTCTGAATTCTATGAAGAGAGAAAAGTGAAGGTCTTGTCAGGCAGCTTATAATTTATAGGGACCTTACATAAAGTTGTGTAAGTGATAAAAGATGATACATAGTGTATATATATATATATACATACATATATATTATAAAGTATTTTGTCTGCTTAGTACAAGATTCAGTGTGGAAACCAATGGTACTTCTTAAAGTTAAGCTTTAATTTAATTCATATTGCCTGGAAATACTGCTTGTTTCTTGAAGACATGTTCATTATTGAGTTCTAAGGACCAAATATTATGACATTAAACAGTTAAAACAGAGTGTATGATGATGGAAAGGATGAATTAGTTAAGAAATGCTGGATGAATTCTTTCAAGTGGCAAAAAATCTCTCGACTAATCATTTCCAAAAGTAGAGACTTCTGATGAAGATGTTGTGTTCTTGAAACTGATGGAAGCAAAACACCATCAAGTTTCCAAGTAGCAGTATTTATTATTATAAACTGATGCAAGATTCTCAATAGCTGGATTGGAAAAAACTTAGGTTTTGTAGTTCTTAACTCCAGAGTCCAGAATGAGGGTAGTGCAAAAGTTCTCTGATTGTAATTAAATACACAAAGTGATTTTCCATATTATCTCTCGGTCATTTCCAGAAGTAAAGACACTAGTTAAAAATGAGTTCATGAGTTTTTTCCATAGAAATTTTCCTCCATCTTTTTAATAACAATATATCTGGTGTATCTGGTGTCTTGATCTCTTTCCTGATGCTCATATTGCATTGGAAATGGTGTCTGCAACATCACACCCAGTTTCTACTTTCAGTAGCTTCTGGCTGGGTTCAGCCTATGTACAAGGTACTGGATGAAATTTGAAAGGGGAGGCAAGGATAATTTTGTGTTTCCCCAATTTCTGTATGGCTCAGGTGATAGCTGGAGCAGGTTTATCTCCTCCACTGCTCCAAGTCCATGAGATAGGACCTGTGTGGTATCATCTTCTGCAGTGATGCCCAGACCTCTGGGGTCCCCTATCACCATCTTGTCACTTGTTTCTCCAGGGCTTGGGTTGTTGCTTCTTCAGGTACTTAGTCTTAAATTCTTCACAAGAAGAAATTTTATATCAATTTTTTAATCACCTGTACAGATAGAATATGTTTCAGCTGTCACTTTATAAAGATTTCTGTTTCAGATTGTATCCTGAGTGATGTAACAATCCTGGGATATTTTTTCTAGTATTTCCTTTTTGGGAACCACGGATTCCCTATACAACACTGTTATTTGAATAAATCCTTTTGCTCAGACAATATGAGCTTATCCTTTGAACACACTTCCCGCCCACTTGTCCCATGCTGGACTGAATATGGTGCTAACTGTTGGCCGAGAGAAAGACCCCGATCAAAACTCAAGTAGTATGTCTCTTCCCTGATATATTTTGACTAAGAGAGAACCAATCTCTTTCCTATGGACTTCCCATTAATATATAAATGCAGATATTGTCAAGTTTTATTGTCCTTCTAATTAAAAGTTATTTTTACTATGGAATAAATAATTTTTGCTATCTTTAAGCATACATCAGCAGAGTTAAATATATTCCACATGTTATTGTACAACTATTACCACTATTTATAGCCAACACCTTTCATTTTCACATTTTGAAATTCTATCTATTAAACATTAAGTCCCTCCTCCCCTCTCCTAAAACCCTGGCAATCACTAGTGACCTTTCTGTTTTTATGAATTTGACTGTGTTGGATGCCTCAAATAAGAGGGATTATGCAGCTCTTGTCTTTTCATCACTAGCTTATTTCATGTAGCATAATTTCTTCAGTTTTGTTTTTGTTGCAGTAGGTGCCAGAATTTCCTTCATTTGTAAGACTGAGTATTATTCCACGACATGAAAGTATTGCATTTTGTGTATTCATTCTTCATTTAATGGTCAATGGGGTTGTTTCCACTTTTTTGGCTGTTGTGAATAATGCCACTAAGAACATTGGTGTACAAATGTACACTCAAGTTTCTCCCTTCAATTCTTCTGGCTATATAACTTGAAATGGAAAAGCTGGGCATGGCTATTTTATGTTTAGTTTTCTGAGGAACTACCATAATGTTTTCCACAGCAGCTGTATGGTTATACACTCCCAACAGCAATGTACAGAGTTCTAGTTTCTACACATCCTCACCAAAACTTTTCTTTTTCTTTTTTTTTAAAGATTTATTTATTTATTCATACAAGAACTGGGGTCCAGGCCAGAGGTGTGGGGGGTGAGAGGATTCACCAGAGACAGAGTGGGGAACAGAACAGGCAGACTGAATGAAATACACTGCTGAGGGGAGCAGCAGGTAAGACAGGAGAAGTCTACTGTGCCATGTGGGTATCTCCCTGGCTGGGGATCAAACTCATGCTGCAGTGGTTGCAGATAGCTTCATAGGTTGCATCTTAACCTCTTGTGCCACCAGGGAGGCCCAAAACTTTTCCTTTTCAAGAAAAGTAGCTATCTTATTGGGTGTGAAATCTATCTCATTGTGGTTTTGACTTAAAATTTTCTAACGATTTATGATGTTGAGCATCTTTTCATGTGCTTACTGCCATTGTGTCTCATTTGGAGAAAGTCTATTCCTTGCTGTTTAAAATACATTATTTATTCTTTTAATTGAGGTAATATTAGGATCCTTTCCATCAGATATTGCCACTGAAATGCACCCAACACCTAGTGACCTATATACCACCAGAGTCCATTTTTGAATTGTTGAGCTGGGTTTGAGTTGAGAAATTCTTTATATATTCTTAATATTAACTTTATCAAGTATATGATTTGCAATTTTTTCCCATTCTATGAGTTGCATACTAAGAAGGCATTGCCAAATCTGAAAACTGGAAATTTCCTCCTCTATTTTCTTCTAAGAGTTCTTTTAGTTTGAGCTCTTACATTTAGATCTTTGAATCATTTTGGGTGATTTTTCACATATGTAAAAGGGTCTAGCTTCATTCTTTTATCTGTGAATAAAATTATTTGGTATATACATAAGGGTTTATTTCTGGACTTTTTTTTTGATGGTCAAACAAAAGCATAATTATTTTGCAGCAACTTAATCCTTTGCTTTTAATCTTTTGAAATGCTTTGCACTGTTTTTCCCCTTGTCCTTTAACTCCCTCCATCTTCCTGTTTACATCAGAAACCCAACTTCATTTACTCAGGTGAGCTAAATTTTATAAGTGTTTTACTTGTCATTTGTTCACTATGTAAATGTCCATTGTTTGTCTTTGTCATTCTGACTTTTTTTATTATACATGATTCATTAATCTCTGTTTATTTTGCTGTAAATGGCAACATTTCTGCTTTCTTAGAAATGTTGCTTTCTGCTTTCTTATAAGTTTTTAATTCACTTATAACTTACTTTTGGGCATGGCGCCAGGGAGAGATCCATCTTTAGCCTTTTACATGTGGCCATCCAGTTTGTCTTGCAACATTTTTTTTTTAAGATTTATTTATTTATTTATACAAGCACTGGGTACAGTCAGAAGCACGGGAGGGTGAGAGAATTCACCAGAGCAGAGCAGGAATAGAACAGGTAGACTGATGAAACACACTGCTGAGGGGAGCAGCGGGCGCGGCAGGAGAGATCTGCCCACCATGTAGGACCCTCGCTGCTGGCCAGGGACTGAACTGGCACTGCAGAGGCTGCGGGCAGCTTTGCAGCCCAGCGCTCAACCGCTGTGCCACCAGGGGAGGCCCTCCTGCACCATTTGTTAAAGAAATGCCCCATTCCCCATATGTGGCTATGGTATGTATCATGAATTAAGCATTTATATATAGATGTTTTTTTTTCTGGGCTTTTGATTCTGATCCATTAATCCATGTGTCTATTTTATGTCAATACCATATTGTTTTAATTACTGTTGCCTCATAGCACAATTTAAAGTCAGGTAGATTGGTATCTCTATTTCTCTCCTCTCTCCTTTTGCTACTGAGGTCTCTTTTGGTTCCACATAAATTTTTTTTTTAAAGATTTATTTTTATATTTATTTATACAAGCACTGGGTACAGTCAGAAGCACGGGAGGGTGAGAGAATTCACTAGAGCCAGAGCAGGGAACAGAACAGGCAGACTGACGAAACACACTGCTGAGGGGAGCAGCGGGCGGCAGGGAAGGTCTGCACGCCATGTGGGACCTCGCCACCGGCCGGGGGTTGAACCAGCGCTGCAGAGGCTGCAGGCAGCTTCGCAACCCAGCGCTCAACCGCTGCGCCACCGGGGAGGCCCGGTTCCACATAAATTTAAATAATTTTTTGTTCAATTACTTTAAATGAATAGCCATGAGCTGAACCCATGTGATGGGATGGGGCAGGCACAAGACACATTATATAGAATTTTGCAGCCACTCTATGGAGAATGCAAGCTTTCAGACTTCTATGGAAAAAAGTGACGTGACTTAATTTGTGCTTAAAAAAATAACTATCAGTAGCTATCCCATGAAAATGAATTGGATACTGCCAGGGTTGATGACAACTGGTCATGCCATCAGTCCTGAAATTGGAATGACCTGAGCTTCTTACTATTACCAGAGTAAAATAAGTATAATATACTTCCTCTGGAAACCAATCATTAAAAACCATCAAACTCTTAAATGTAATGTGTCTCCCTGCTCCTCCAAATTGTACAGACTTCCATTGTTATTACCTTCACCCCCTATCTTTATTGATATATAATTAATGTATACCATTGTGTAAATTGAAGTAAACCATAATTAGGTATGATCTAGTATAAGATTTTCCAGCTAGAAAATTAGGTCATTCAAGGCCACAAAAGTGACCTTTCCTATAAATATAATTCGCATTGAAACTGAAAGCAATGAAAAGCTATTCTTATAACAGGTTCATTTCCAGGAAATCAGCAGCCTTTCTGAAGAGACATATGTAGTCAGCAAACAAAAGCCAAGCTGTAGGGTAAATGATTTACAGGCTTTTCTGCCCACCCTGCCCTTCCACAAGCCTTGTTCTGAAAATCTTAATCTGTAACAGGATGAATCAGACATGTTAAATCACTGTCCCTAAGATGCCTCTGCACTTCTTTTTTGGCACCACAAACTTCACTAAAGACCACTTGTATTTCAGGGGCTGAAAATAATGATGTGCAACCACTTGTTGACTATGATTTCATTGTATGTCAGAATGCTGCTATTCATAACATGTAATTCAGTTCAGTGTACATCTGTCCTATTGTGATACATTTGCAAGAGTTTCACTGTGCGGAAGCTTTTTAATTTGATGTAGTTCATATTTATTTTTTGTTTTTGTTCCTCTTCTTGATTTAAATCAAATCCTCAGACATTTATTTCTAAGACTGATGGCAAAGATGGCCCCTGTGTTCCTTCTATTTCTTTTGTGATTTTGTGTTTTACATCCAAGTTTTTAATCCATTTTGAAATAATTTTTGTGTATGGTTAGGTAGTGGACTAGTCTCATTCTTTCCATGTGACTGTCTTGTTTCCCAAAACCATTTATTGTAGAAACTTTCCCTGTTGTATTTATGTTCCTAGCTCAATTGTCATAAATTAGTCGTACCTTTCCCTCCTTTCACTTTAAGTCTGTGTTGGTCATTGAAACTAAATGAGTCTCTTATAAGGACAATATAGTTCTCTCTTGTTTTTTAAGGCACCCAGACATACAGTGACTGTTGGTGAATTTAGTCTATTTACAATTAGGATTATATTGGTATATGAAGGCTAACTACTGCTTTTGTTTTCTGGTTCTGTGTATATATTTATTGCATTCTTCAATTTTTCGTGGGATTTTAAAATTTAGATAGGAGAATTTTTCCAAAACACTTCCTGTAAGAGAGTTCTTGTAATGGTAAACTGCTTAACTTCTGCTGATGTGGAAAGCCTTTATTTCTCCCTTGTATCTGAAAGACAGTTTTGTGAGATAGGATACTGTTGGCTTACACATTTTTTTTTGAGCATTTTGAATATGTAATTCCACTTTCTCTTGGCCCATATATAGCTTCTGTTGAAAAGCCTGATGATGGTCTGATGGGAGTAATTTTATAGGTTACATGCTCCCCACCCCCCGCCTATCACAAATTTCCTCATTTAATTTCTGTTTCAAAATTTTAACATTCCTTTTTCCCTAATAGCCTCAATATTTATTATTTATAATTGACTTTTGATCATTTGTAATTATGTGCCTTTGTATCAGTTGGTTTGAATTCAGAAATGTGGTTATTCTTTCAGCTTCCTGACCCCATGTTTATTATTTGTCTTAGGTTTGGGAAGTTCCCAGCTATTATAACTTGGAAACAATATATCAAGAAGACATAACACTGATCAATATATGCACAGCAGAGGAAGGCACATCAATCAAAATATACAAGGTAAATATTGTCAAATCTGAAACCACACCCAGAAAACACATTCATGGCCGTGACTTCCACATCCTACTTTTACCAATGGACAGAAACTAAATAAGGACACAATAATGTTTAACAAAGAATTAGGCACATGGGATTTATAGATTCTGGTAAGACTCTGCATCCCCAGAATGTTGAATACAAATTGTTTTCAAATGCACAGGGGGCATTCTCCAGGATTGACCACATATATGGTCACAGGCAAGTATCAACAAATTCATAAAGACTGAAATCATGCCAAGCATCTTGTCCAAATTAGAAATGGCATCAAACTAGCTAGCAGACACAAAAAGACAGAACTGTTAATTTTGCCTAGCAGTGTCACTCTGGCTGGGTTTGGCCTTAGCCCTGGAATGGCCAGTGGGTAATGCTGTGGGCCCACCTGTAGCTGCTGTGAGATGTGCACTGGTGCATCTAAGATGCCTAATTTGTTCATGTTAACTAGGCCTGCAGAAGAATGCAGAGCCAGCCACAGTCTGCGCTGTCAGTAGGACAGCTAGTGCCTGAGATGGTACGCTCAGCTAGCTATCTAGGCCACACTGCAGGTGGTGCGGTGTGTACTTGGGCTACTAGATATGTTAGCTACAATAAACACCCCTATGGGGACAGGCCTTTTATGTACATTGGGTCTGGTGAGCGCGGCTGAGATCTTCCTTTCACACATCTGGGGTGTCACAGAAGGGCCTTGAGGGGAGAATGGACATTATGGCCATAGCAGGGCTTGAGGGTGTGTGTGCAGGTGTCTCTGATGAGCTGTGGTAGATGTGGACCAGGGGCCACTGCTGAATTTGCTGCAGGCCATACCAGTCAGGGGCTGCAGCAACACCAAGGTGTGCGTGGGAAGAACACTTGTATGGCCTGTAGGGGCGAGGCCTCGCAGAACTTGATCTGTCAGGAGAGAACAACTGGTGGTTGGGCCACTTGCTGTCTGTCTGTACTTTGGGAAGTCCTTGGGGTGCCTGCTGGCTATATGAGTGTGGCTTGCTTGCGAGCAGGGAGGTGGTGACTAGGGGGGTTCTGTCCTATTTGTTTTCCAGGTATGGACCCTCTCGATTGTTGATTATGAGCACCAGCTTTCGTGGCTACTTCCTGAGGGGTGTGGAGCTCTCCTCAGGGATTCACTCTCAGGTTTGATAGTTTTGAGACTGGGTTCCAAGGTGGCTCCCACCCATGCTGTTACTGACAAGGGAGCAAGAGATTCTTAAGGTGGTACCTGCTGGTATTTCTTACCCTGGATGATTCCTTGTGTCCCTTATTCCTTAGGCCAGTTCTATGAGGCTGGTATTGATACTGGGTAAAACTGAGGGGTGCTTAAAGATCCCAAACTGTTAAGAGGAAAAACCCATATTGCCCATTTTAAGAGTTTGTTTGCCACTCACAAGTATCAAAGGCAAAGTAATAAAATTCTATTGTGTTCAAAGATTTTATGAGTGAGAGAGAAAGAGAGAGAGAAAAAAGGAGAAGAGGAGGAGGAGGAGGAGGAAGGAGGATTTAAAAACACAGATTCCTGCTAAAACTCCAAAATCACCCATCCATGTGGGCTCCAGTTAAGCCACAGACGAGGCCCCAAAGCAGAGCTGCCAGGATAAAGTCCAAGGCACCTCTCAGCAGGAACAATAAGCAATACTTTGGCCAGGGCTCAGGGGCTGGGACAGAAGGAGAGAACCAGAACTCAAAAGGTATCATCCAACCTAGATAATCCTCCGCAAGGTGAAGATGGCTGCCACCATGTCCCTGAGAGAGCTAGACGCAGCTCATGAAAGCACAAAGACCATAAACCAAGAGAAGCCTGCTCACGTGTCCTCCATTCCTTCTCCCCGTTCTCCCACAGCTGCCCCTGTCCTTCCTCCTCCCAGCAGTCTCCCCACCCCATAGCCTTAATTCTCCCCTTCAGGCAGTTGCTTTACAGCATGAAGGGAGTTGTCCTGCAGGCATCAGGATGTCAGCCGCATGGAAATGGGGTTGAGTTGAGAACTCCACCTCTGCTGTGAGCTTCCCTTCCTGCCTCCTGAACCTGCCTCCTCCTACACTATCTGGAATTTCTCCATCTATGGACTGGGGTTAGCAGGACCAGAGTTATTGCTGAGGGTCTCGGGGTACTAGATGTGTTCCTGGCCTATTAAAGACTGTTTCTTAGTCATAACGTTTTCCTGAAAAATTATCATTGCATGCATATGATGTGGATTTCTACATTATTATAATTAACTTATATAAATCCTATATTGATATCAATGAGGCACTCACTCAAATTTACTGGATAATTATAATCTTGAGAAACCACAAGTGGCAGCACCTACAAGCCTTTCTATCTCTATCTTAGGGAGGCCCTGTGGTCCATCTATGCAAACTGTGTTGTTCCTTATTTAGTGCTTAGGATGGACCTGCCATGGATAGCACAAATGTGGGCAGAGCACCCCTGAGACGTCTCTATGTCTAATCCTCACTGATGCCCTGCACGCTCAGGCTAGCTGAAGTCCCTGGACATTGTTCCAGCTGCCAGGTTTCCTGTCACCAGCTGGGGCCTCAGATCTGGGCAAGTGCTCCCACCCCAGCCTGCCCTCCTACCCAGTGTCCTCCTCCTCACAGTGGCCATATTCCATCAGCACTTGCTTCACTTTGGCCAATACAGGAGCTCCTTGCAGTGCTGTGTTCTTGGGTCTTAGACAATTAGCTGTGCACTGTGTGGATGCGTTCCAGGCACCCAGCAAGAACTCAGGCAGGTGGAGTAAATACAATTCAATAAGGTTAAACACTAAGCCCCTACTCCTGACCCAGCAGAGAGCTTTGGAGGCTGGCATAGATGAGCGAATGACTAAGGTTGGGGAAAAGGCCATAATAGTGACCATCATGACCAGAAAACCAGCCAAACTCCAGGAATACAGAAGCAGAGGCCATGCTTCTGTGTCAAGGGCCAGCACCAGAGACCATACATCCCAGTAGACAACTGGTGCAAATTGCACCCCAAGTTAGAAAGCCCGTGAACAGAGGATAAAAGAGAGTCTCAAATTTTCCTTAGGGCACAGACTTTTGTCTTTCCCACTGCTCCTCTTAATAGTGTATGTCAATAAATTCTCCCGTTCTGGTCTCCACTCGGTCTCTGATGAATTCTTTCACCCCCGAGCATCGGGCCTCACCCTGATCTTCTCCCCACTACAGTAAACACACTCCTTTTTGTGTCTGTGCTCCAAAACAAGACTTCTGATAAAATTTTGACCCATCTGTCCCTAGAAGCAGACACAGAATGAGTTCTGAATTAGACCATTACCTGTAAGACAAGGATACACAAGGTGATCCCCCCATGATGCCCCTTAGGATGTAGTAGATCACATGCACCTGAGTCAGTGGGGAGCTGAGTAGGCCCTTGGGTCAGACCTGGCCCACCCACTCCTGTCGAGGGCCTGGAGGAATGCAGCTGCTCCCACTTCTCACCTGCTGCCCGCACATGGTCCCTTCAGGAATGCAACAGACACTATGACTGCTAATCCTAAAATATTTACTCTCTGGCCTTGGTGAAAAGTTTCCATAGACCCAAGGATAGATGGTGAGGGAAATGGAGAGGAGGAGGGAGAGGAGGACACTGGCCCTCACCCTCAGGCATTTCCCTCCACAGCTCTGATTGTGCACACGTTTCCTCACACGCACACACGCCAGTCACTGAACTGACTCCAGAAATTCCTTTGCACTGGGCCAGTCTGTTCCACTTATATAGGAAGAGGCTGTTTAGTAAGGGGAAGATCCATGTTTTGGGGAATTATAGGAATGAATGATGCTCAATAGTGAGCATCTCAGAAAAATTATTTGGAGATATTAATTTTTCATTTTTACCAATCTTAAATTCCCAATCATTTTATTGTAAAGGGTACTTTTATATATTTATCTAAACCAGGTAATTAAATATATATACAATATAACATATATGTCATATGATTACAATTGAAATATAACACAGTATATATATATATAATCATATCAAATATAAGTTAAACTGTTCTCTAAGTTACATTTTGTGTATCATATAATTATACTATGTTCCATATAATTATAAAAGAATGTAAATAATATGTAAATAACATAGTTAAAATGTTAAAAACTCTTCACTAAAAATGTACCAAGGAACCCACTAAGAGATATTCTTTGAAATATCCCTGTTTATACAGCTTTGATTACAATTGTGTGTGAATTTTCTTTTTTTTTTTTTTTTTTTTGTGCAAGGGAAACTTAAGCCGATGGAGAGTGACATCTAAAAGGAAGCCGGGGATGTTTCCCAGGAGGGAGAAGAACCGTCCCTGATGGAGGGAGTTTCCTCCAGGATGACTGAAAGTCTATGGCTTTTCTTTTCAAAAAAGATTTATTCATTTATTTACGCATACAAGAACTGGGGCACAGGCCAGAGGTGCGGGGGTTAAGATGATTCACCAGAGAAAGCATGGAGAACAGAACAGGCAGATTGACTGAAATACACTGCTGAGGGGAGCAGCGGGTGAGACAGGAGAGGTCTGCTGAGCCATGTGGGTAGCTCCTTGGCCAGCCAGGGATAGAACTCCTTCTGCAGAAGCTTCAGATAGCTTCACAGTGCTGTGCTTAACACCTTGCGCCAACAGGGAGGCCCATGGCTTTTTTTAACCTCCTCTCACCCTGCACTGAACACCACACAAGGCTTCTAGTAGGCCAGTGGGTGTGACTCTCCTAACTGAAAATACCAAAAATTACTTTACTTTCAATTTCAGCTTCCTGTCATCTCTTTACTTGCAGCAACGGCAAACTCCTCTTTCTGCTTTATTTTATATGAAGGGGGAACAGCAAGAAGTGAGCAAGAGCTGAGAGGAAGCAGAGCTTGTCTTGAACCGAGGGCCGCAGAGCAGGTATGTGCTTCTGTGACTTGTAACTGTCTGGAACTCGAGTCTTGCTTTCTGATTCAGAGACAACCAAGGGAAGGGTCAAAGGGCAGTTGCTCCTGTCTGTCCTGTAGGGGTCCTTGCTGGGGTTTTAGTTCTGGGGAAGCTCAGCTTCTCCATTTGTACCAGCAGCAGCTGCAATTTGGCAGCCAGACCTGCTATGCTGCCCTGGGTGCGCTGTTCTGGATGTCAGCTTAGGGCAGCAGCCAGTACAGTGGGGAGAGTCTGGGACCTGCCTGGCCTGCTGTCAGCATTGGGCAGGCACTAGATGCTGCAGACACGAGGGAGGTACCGTCAAAGTGCTTCCAGCAATTGGAATCTAAGAGATAGTGTTGTAGAGTCTCCCCTAGACACAGACCTGAGTCTGAATCAGATCTAAAAAAGCCTTTGTTAGCTGATTGGCGACTGTCCTTCTTGTAGGAGCAGCCAAGTAGGGAGTGATAAGGGTTTTTAAAGCGAAACTGCACCGGAGTTTGCAGTTGCCACAGGCAGCAGGAGTACAGAAGCCAAACTGGGCTGTTACAAGCAGCAGAATGTTTCACCAACATTCCATGTTTCAGGTACAAAGGGTGCATACATCTTATTTTTTTTTTTTTTTTAAGATTTATTTTTATTTATTTGTACAAGCACTGGTACAGTCAGAAGCGTGGGAGGGTGAGAGAATTCACCAGAGCCAGACGGGGAGCAGAGCAGGCAGAAGGACTGAAGTACACTGCTGAGGGGAGCAGCGGGCGGCAGGAGAGGTCTGCGCGCCATGTGGGATCCTCCTCCTGTGGCCGGGGAGCAGCTGGGGATCGAACCAGCGCTGCAGAGGCTGCGGGCAGCTTCGCACCTAGCGCTCAACCGCTGCGCACCGGGGAGGCCCATACATCTTATTTTTGAACTGGACCCGGCTTTTTGTTTGGCCTGGAATTTTCCACAGCCCTAACTTGTCCTCCTGAGATAGCTCAAGAATAGGCCTTGCGTGGTCTCTACATTTCACATTGCCCCATTTCAATAGTTTTTTTGAATCTTTCTCTGTTTGTCCTACTTAAGAGAACTTAAAGTGAGAGTTCTGTAAGTAGTCAAATCCCTCTCTTAAACTCTGTTTCTTATCTCCCTTATCCTGTCTGTCCCTGTCTCCCTTTCTCTAGTTTATTTTGGTTTGGTTTTTATAAGAAGAACATTGGAGTCATTCTCAACATATGTTAAAATACAGAATCTGGTTTTGCCAATCCCTCCGGATGATCCGCATACAGATCAGACATGGAAACTAGTCCTGAACAGGATGGAACATTGCACTTTGTTAATTTGAAGCTAAAAGTTCAGTGGCTCATTTCACTGCTAAGAGCCCCAGACCTGGTTTTGTAAAGTGGTTCTAGTCAATATTGTCACTTTAATCCTCTAAGGAGAGGAAAGTGCAGATCCAGTAACAATGGTGCAGCTGTTAGAAGCTAATTGTATTTCCATATTGTTTGCTCCTTACACCAAAGAATCAAGCAGACAAAAGGAGGGCAGCCAGGAACAGTATGTTTGAATTTGCTCTCTATAAAATTTTTGTTATAGAATTTGTTTCTTAGTAATGCTAAGTTTATGGACATGAGGAAATGCACAAACCAGTAAACCATTGCTCACACAATATTCTACATTAATCTCCATCGAGTTGACAAATGCCACTGAACTCCTCTTTGTATTTCATGCTATGCTAAGACATAA
>NW_023601504.1:0-19339 GCF_014898055.3 Talpa occidentalis
TTGTGTGACTCTCTAATGCTTGGCATGTGGAGCTGGTGATTTTTCCTAGGAGAGGCTACAAATGTTTGAACTAAAACTGAGGTTTGCTGTTACCAAATGCGTCCCCTCTGGCTCATGAGCTGGAGCTGCGATCTGACGCTGATATTTATCTGAAAGTGCGTGGCGGGAGGTAACCTGTGCTTTGTGCTGAGGCCCGCGAGGACCCATCTGCATGCAAGGCTTCACCTGTTCCTTACGTGCGAATCTATTTAGAGCTGGAGCGCCCACGCTTGGGGGAAAGTGTGTCTCTAAAATGCTAAGTAGACCAGCCACTCAGGCAGGTGAAGCAAATGAATCCTCCTGCTATAAAGTCACTTTTGGGATAACGGTGCATTTTTCGGTGGATGGGCAGGAAACCTGCTCGAAGTTGAATCTCGTGAGCCAGGGGAACTGGGAATACCAGTCCCCTCCGTGCACTGACCGCGCTCTGGAGCCTGGACTCGGGCATCAGCTGGCCTTGTGCTGGCCTGGGACACTGTTCCCCAGCAGCAAGCGACAGCAAAGCAGGCAGGAGAGGACAAGAGATCATTCGTGTTAAAGTCACCGCCCCGTGCACACACTGGCACTGGATGCCGATGGCGAGTTTCATTTCTAGAAAACTTAGCCTGCAAACAGCTTAGGCTTCTTGCATTTCAGGACAGTATTGTGGGCATGTGGGTGTTATTCTGGACGGTCCATGGGCATCGGTACCGGACACGAGTTTTGTGGTGATGGCTGCTCCTGGTTGGTAAGAGTGCAGGCGTTGACAGGTTGTGCTTGGAAGTACTTGGACCAGAGTGGCATTGCTGTGACCGCCAATCATGCAGTCAGGGGTTCAGCCCATTGACAAATAGGACCATGGCAGGTGTCTCGACCTTTGTGATGTTTGGTGAGTGTGTGAGCTGCTCACCTCAGTGGGAACACACATTCTACCCTTTTATTGAGGCATGATTGACATGTGGAAAAACTGTCAGTCTTTAATTAATGAAGTGCCATTATTTTATATCCCTGCTAGTGTTTTGGCCTTATAGGATTCCCTGCCACTCCCCCTGCCCCCCAGGTAGTTGCACAACCAAAGCACCAGTGGTACCCGCCACAGTCCGTTGTGTTCCCCCTCCCATTCCCTCCCTGGAGCCTCAGATCCATGCTCAGCTTTCAAGGGTGGGTTTTAAAGTTTGTCTTTGTCTGACCCTTTGTTTGGTGTCTCTGCTCCACATATAAGTGACCCCGTCGGTGTTTCTCTTTCTCCTTCTGGCTTATTTCACTTAGCATCATCCCCCCAGCACCATCCGTGTGGCCACAAATGGCATGAGTTTATCCTTTTTGATTGCTGAGTAGTACTCCACGGGCGTGTGTAGGGAAAGGTAAAAAAGTATCAGGCTTGGGCCTCCCTAGTGGCGCAGGCGATTGAGCGCTACACTGGGAAGCTGTCTGCAGACTCTGCAGCGCGGGTTCGGTCCCGGCGGGCCGGCGAGAATCCCACATGGCGGGCAGACCTCTCCTGTCTCCCGGCTGCTCCCCTCAGCCGTGTTTTTTGCCAGTCTGCCTGTTCTGTTCCCCGCTCTGTCTCTGGTGAATCCTCTCCCCCTCCCTCACATCTGGCCTGTACCCTGGTTCTTCTATAAATGAATAAATCTTTTAAAAAACTTTTAAAGAAAAGTATCAGGCTTTTCTGTCCTCCTGCCATTTGCATTGATGATGGATCCCTGTGGTCCTGAACGCATGTCTGATGGCGGGCACCTGGAATAGGTGTGGGCATAGGTAGATGGGATTCACCTGGGCTAAGACTGGGCTTATAAGGGCAGCAGGCGTCACAGCGATGCCAGGAGAGCAGAGAAGCAGAGAGAACGAGAGTGAAAGAGAGCGGAAAGAGAAGCAGAGACCACCAGAGAACGCCGGAGAGCCCAGAAAGAGTGAAGACGTGCTCCCAGCCCCCCGGCACCCCTGCCTGCCCTGTACCTGGAAAATCCCAATGAAAGCCTGAAAAGCCACCAAGGGCTCCAGGACTCCTCCTTCACCCCCGTCTGCTCAGATCATAGAGACCCCGCTCTGGCCCTTCCTGCCACCACAGTGTGTATCTCACTCCTCTTGTCTGTCTGTCTGTCTGTCTCGGAACCAGTCATCTGGGGACCTGAGTTGTTTCCATACTTGGGCTACTGCAAATAGTGCCGCAATGAACACAGACGTGTGTATTTCCTTTCGAGTTGGTGTTTTGCATTCTTCGGGCAGATCCCTAGAGGTGGAGTTGCTGGGCCTATGGCAGATCATCTGCAGTCTAGCAAGGAAGCTCCATACTGTTTTCCAGGGAGGCTGGTCCCCTCTACACTCCCACCAACAGTGTAAGAAGCTTCCTTTTTCTCCGCGTCCTTGCCGACACCTGTCGTTTCTTGATATGGGCCGTTCTCACAGGTGCGAGGTGGCGTCTTACTGCGGCTTGATGTGCCTTTGCCTGACGATGAGTGGCGATAAGCAGTTTTCCACGTGCCTGCCGGTCATCGGTTTGGCTTTTTGGAGCAGCGTCTGTGTAGGTCTTCTCCCAGTTTTTTGTCTGGGTTGTTAGTTTTCTTTCTGTTGATTTGCGTGAGTTGTTCGCACGTGTTGGGTTTAGCCCTCGTCAGATGCAGGGTGTGCAGTCTCTTCTCCCATGACGTAGGGAGTTTCTCCACTGCCCATGGTCTCTTGCTGCGCAGTAGCTTGGTCACATGTGTTTAAGTTTGTTTCATTTCCCTTGCCTTGGGCGCCAGTCCCCACAGACATCCCCGAAGCCAAGGCCACGGAGTGTTGCCCTGTTCCCTCCGGCGCGCGTTCTGGTTGCAGGGCTCACACCCATGTCTTGAATCCGTTGAGTGGACGCATGTGTGGTGTGAGGTGGCGACCAGTTGCATGGGCACCTCGTTCATGGTGCGGGCACCAGGAAGAGTGCTGTGGGCTGAAGCAGCGACACTCGCCAGGCATTCTTTCTCTCAGTTCTGTAGATGCATTTCATGTCATTTGAAAATGCGCCTGAATCCGGGGGGATGAGTGGGGATTGGCACATGAAGGATGTGAGCAGGTGTGGGGGTGGTGTGGGGGTGTTGGGGCGAAGGCAAGGCCCTTCTATAGAAAAGGAAGACAGAGCTTGCTGGCATCAGGCAACATTGCGGGCGTGGACTCTGCCTGAATGTTCACGAGTGGGTCAGGAGGTGAAGAGTGACAGAAGCGCTAGCTCTGCTGACTCCTGGGACGGGGGGTCATCCTCCACCCCAAGTGGGTCACCTATAGGACAGCATTTTCAAGGATGCTAAGTTGCACTATTACTGTAGTGTTCGACTTTAACATTGATATTTTATGAACATTGATATTTTAGATTCAAAAATATTATAGGTCAATTTGATAAGTGAATGTTGGGCTATCAACTAAGACATTTAAAGAAGTAATATTTGAAGTTTGCGATACCGTATGGTTGCAATTGGGTCATGTTAAATAAAATGATGGGCGCAATAGTAGTTGTCTTGCTTACACTTCTGCCTAAAAAAAATGTAGGATTTTTCTTTTGTACACATTTATTTTCTTCAAACTTTTTGATGAGGGAAGGCACCCAGGATGTAATATAAGAACTACCTTTTGGAACATGTTCGTAAATCATCCTGAGAATGGAAAAAAGGCTCATACATCAAGTTGACAGGGTTGATAACATTATTCTCCCAGAATTCCTGTATTCAGATGCAAAGGGTTATAGAAAAGTCGACTTGGGCATTAAAGCTTTCCTGAGAGAGGATGAGGGTATTCTTTTGGGTTGCGAAATTTGAAACTAGCATTTCAGAAATTTGAAATGCTAGCGCATTGCTGATTTGAATCTCATTACTTCAGGGTGAAAACTCATAAGTAGAACTATCTCACCGTTTAGGAATAGTTATAAGGTGGTCTATTTTATTGTGGATACTTTTTCACGGTCTAATTTTAGAATTTTTTAAATGAACTCTGTGTATTATTGCATTTATGTGGGTAAATATGGAAGGAGAATTAATGGAATAAAAATGAAAACATTGACAAAGTGCTGGAAAGGTAAATGATAATATTTTACTCATTTGGGGATTTTGTATTTTTTTTTTAAGTGACAAAGCTGGTTATGGCACAATACAAATATTTGGGAAATAAATTTTAGAAAAATAAAGGAATTAAAGTCACTGAACTGTCATCAGAGAGAACATAATAAACTGATAACGTCATGGTACCTACTCACCTGGTGTTTTTACAAAGGCATTTACTTTCCACAGGAGGTAGACGCTTCTTCATGGAGAAATGAAGTCATGCTTTTAATAACTTGCTTTTCCACATCAGTTTGTACTGTGGATTGTTTTAATTTAAAAATTCTTTAAAATCCCTTTGGGAAGACATTATTAAAGATTAATAAGGTTATTAATAGAGACATTCATTATTAGAAGATTAAAAATTAAGGATCCAAAGTAGAGTAAAAATTTTAAGACTTATTCTGTCTGTATAATTTTAAATCAATTTTAATACAAGCAACTGGATAAAGTTGTTTACATGATCTATGATTTCTGATCAACTATTATTCAGGTGTATGTTTATGAGAACAACTTTGATATAACAATTATTACCCTTACTTATGACTTAAATATAAATTGGGGGATGGAACAATATATCAGTTGCTATTTTTTAATAATGCTTAATATTCAACAAATCATTTTAAAACTCCCAAGACTCAGTCGGCTTTACTGAGATGAATTGTTGCAGGATTCAATAAATTAACACAGAAATGTCTTTAGAATGGATCCAGGCACTATTAGCACCCCACTAGCACTATTTTAAGTAAATTACATTTAAGAAATGCAGTGATGTATAGACTTACATATATAATGTTCACATAATGCACACATGTACACACACCTCCAGATGGAGTAAGAAAAGATATGAGAAAAATATGCTACCACATAGCAAATGAATTGAGGGTAATATGTAGAGTTGAATTAAATTGAATTTAACAAAAATGTTATCATTTTACACAGAAAGTGAAGAAATGACCTTTTTATATGAAATCTATGTAGTTACTTTACTTTTTTATCTTAGAAAACATTCTCATCTTGTAACCTTTTAAGTCAAAAATATTACTTGAAAGTGGGCTGGGCTGGCTCCATTTGACAGGCGGAGGCCTGGGGAGATGATGTGATTCACCCAGAGGAACCCAGCAAGTAAAGACTTGGGTGCATGGTCCCTCCTCCCAACGCCCTCCCCAAAAATAGATGCAAAATCCCAGGCTCTTGTTCAGTAGCACCTGCATCTTCGGGCTGCTCCTGGGGAGGGAAGAGCAATCACACAGCTAATGGGTTCAGCTGAAACCCCTGAGTTATCAGAACAGCAGGACATGTCACCCCTTTGAAGAGCAGACAGTGCGATGATGGGAGGGTTATATGTCTTTCAAAATGTCAGGTATTTTGAATTAGCAGCAAGTTTTAGCAGCATATTGAAGGATGATTTTCTGTAAATGGGGAGGAGTTTTGAGATTTGGACAACAACCTTTGTGAAGGAGCAGGAAAGGAGCTTTGTCTCTTCCTTTGGTAATTTTGTTTGTGACTTGCTCAATTTTGGTGACTCTGGAAAGCAGGGTTCCCGTGTCATCTTTGTCCACCAGTCAGCTCCTTACACCTACAACCAAATGTTCATGTTCAGGGTCTTCTTTTTTGAAGATTTTTATTTATTTATTTATTTATTTATTTATACAAGCACTGGAGGGTGAGAGAATTCACCAGAGCCAGAGCGGGGAGCAGAGCAGGCAGAAGGACCGAAGTACACTGCTGAGGGGAGCAGCGGGCGGCAGGAGAGGTCTGCGCGCCATGTGGGACCCTCCTCCGGTGGCCGGGGAGCAGCCGGGGATCCAACCAGCGCTGCAGAGGCCCCGGGGAGCTTCGCAACCCAGTGCTCAACTGCTGCGCCACCGGGAGGCCCAAGGGTCTTCTTGAGTGTGAGTGGCGGCTCACAGCGCCCCCATCTAGTCTGATCCCCTATATCATCCGATGGCCTCTCGGAGCCTCACACAGCCGGCGTCAGGGCCGGACAGCAGCCTTCCCAGAGACAAAGGCATCTGCAGCTGGCAAGGCCTGAAGCATTGCCCCTGAAATAACAATCTAAACAAACACATTTGTTTGATGATTTGTTTGATGCAGGGACCGGGGGATGAGAAAATACTTAGCACAAGAGCCCTCGTTTATTTTATTTTTTATTTTTATTTTAAAGATTTATTTATTTTTATACAAGACCTGGAGTACAAGCCAGAGCGCAGGAGGGTGAGAGGATTCACCAGAGACAGAGTGGGGAGCAGAACAGGCAGAAGGACTGAAATCCACTGCTGAGGGGAGCAGCAGGTGAGAGAGGAGAGGTCTGCTGCACCATGTGGGTATCTCCCCGGCCGGCCGGGAATCGAACCCATGTTGCAGAGGCTGCGGACAGCTTCACAGCGCTGCACTCAACAGCCTGTACCACCAGGGAGGCCCCTTCATATATCTTAAATGACCTGTGATAGCACCAAATATATGTTGGTGCAAGGATTTGGTTACTACACACTGTTACCAGCAATGCCCTTCGGAACCCTTCCCAAGCTTCTCGATTGTACACACGAATGCAGCTCCCGTCAAAGGGGCGACTGCCCTGTCCGTGGACTTGTGTTCTCTGCGTCTCATCACAGCAACGGGGTCTGCTCAGAACTCAGCCAGCAAAGGGACGTTTCTTGGTCCTCACGGTCTCCTGCTTGTAAGGGGAGGTTTCCTAATTTGTTCTTGGACAGAGGTGGCCGCTGTCCTGGCCGCCCTGGTCGTGGTGCACTGCAGACGGCCTCGTGGCGGACAGTGTCGAGCAGAGTGAGTGGGTGTGGTGTAGACGTGGACACACATTTCACACAGTGTGTCTGCGCCCTTTTGTAGCACGTCCAGACTCCTGCAGCCTTTCGAGGCTTGTAACAGTACCCCTGAGACAGAAGCCAGAGAGAAAAACACGCTGCAGGAACGCGCGTCTGCTGCCGGCCCAATCCCACCCACTCTTGCAGATCCTCTGGAAAGGGCTTCGTAGAGAGCGAGCTCTCGGGGGTGCCACGTCAGGAAGGTGTTTGTATGGCTGACACCAGTTGTGCCTGCAGCTCGTTCACCTCACCTCTTCTGGACCAGGCGGGGTTGCCCTTTGCAGACCCTCGTGGTTGGGGTCACCGCGTGATGAGTTTGGAACAGTGGAACAGTGTGGGGTGTCTGTCCCAGAGCCTATCACTTGGCGACTGGTGTGAGCGCTTCCTTTGTCCCCCCAGGTGACTGGCCACATTTGGGGGAGCTGGGTAGAGACCCCCAGTCATGTAGAAGCTCCCGGATGTGAAGGGCAGGCAGGCGGGGGCCTCGGCCAAAGCCCCCCTGCCGCCCGGTGACACCGGGTGCCCTCGTGTGCCTGGCCCTCCTGTGCCGCACTTGGGCAGAGATGCTGGCTACGTGCGTGTGACGCCCCGGCCGACCTCAGAGGCGCCCCGGCCAGGCGGCAGAGGCGGGGTGAGCCCAGGGCGCCTCGAGTGGCCGGGACGGTCTCCACGCCCAGGTCTGGCACAGCTCCACGGCTGTGTCCAGCTGAGACATCTCCGTCCTTCTCCTCCCGCGGGGGCCCGGGCTGGGGTGAGGCAGTGTCCCCTGGTTCTGCAAAGCCTACTGGCACCCCTTACCCCACCTGCTATCCAGCAGCTGAGTGACTTGTTACTATCCCGATTCATGACCTTTGTTCCGCTGCTTTGTCCCGCTGCCCCGTCCGTGTCTTACTCCTCTATTGGTGTGACTCTGCTCCCCTACTGGCTCCTGGTGTTTTCATTCACCTGCGATTTATTTCCCTTAGATTGTACTGACCAGCATTTCTTTTTTTTTTTTAAAAGATTTATTTATTTATGCATGCAAGAACTGGGGTACAGGCCAGAGGTGTGTATGTGGGGGGTGAGAGGATTCACCAGAGACAGAGTGGGGAGCAGAACAGGCGGCTCCACTGAAATCCACTGCTGAGGGGAGCAGCAGGGTGACAGGAGAGGTCTGCTGTGCCATGTGGGTAGCTCCCTGGCCGGGGATTGAACTCGTGCTGCAGAGGCTGTGGACAGACTACTCTGGGGCCACAGCAAGCCTGCCCAGGCTTCGGAATGGAGAAGTGGCCAGAAGACAGGACAGGGGGGCTGGGGCGGTGGAGGTGTGGGGGGGTGGCACCCAGCACCTGGGGACACCGGGCTCGTGAGCGCCCCCTGGAACTAGAAAGGCAGGGAGGCTTCGCATCTGGAGCAGCGGCCTCATCGCCCCCAACACCTGTTCTTCAAGTCGCTCACCCCCAGTGCTGAGAGAATGAGCCTCCCATGGCCGCCCCAGCCGCGGCTTAGTTACGGCAGCTCGAGGGAAGGGGCGTGGTGCACTGTGGCCTGCGTGGAGCTTGTTACAAAGGGGTCTGGCTCCACCCCAGAAGCTCTTAAACCGAAGCTCTGGATCCGGGTCCCGGGAGCCTGAGCATTTGCTCAACTCTCTAGGTCCATGCAGACCAGGGCCTGTAGCTGGACATCCCCTGGCCACGCCCTGGCACCCCTGCGCGTACCCCTGGGATCCCCCCAGGCACCCCCGGGCATGTTGGACAAGCCATCAAAGCTCCTAAGCCTCATCTCCTGCATCAGCCTGGGTCCAAGACCGGGTGACTCCTGTGCACATGCTCTTGAGTGTCCCGGGGCGCCCACACCCCAAGCCTGGGCAGGCTTGCTGTGGCCCCCAGAGTAGTTTCCAAGGGGAGTGAGCACTTTTGAACTCCATGACACAGTTACTTGTTCAGGACAGAAGCTGTTTCCCCTGAGCATCGGGAAAGCGCGTCCAGCGCGTGGGAACTTGAGGACGGGGCTCCACAGGAAACAGGGATCCGGGCGTGAGCAGAGCGGGAGGGAGGCGCGGGGCCTGGTGCTCGGGCCTCCCCTGCGAGGCCAGGAGAGTTTTTCTTGCCTCCTTACTTACAGTCAGTGGCTTTTCATAATGGTGGGGAAGGACGTGAGCCCCGAAGAACGTGGTGACTGATCTCTCCGGACCGACGCCGGGTGCGGGTGTGGACACGGCCGGGCCGCGTGCTGTCGCCTCCGCTGGCCGGGGCCGTTTTCTCTCTCTCATCCTTGTCTTTCATGGGGAAATGACCTACTTTGAAGTTGCAAAGAAAAGAAGTTAAATAGGCTTTCATTTGGCTCTTGATTCTGTCTTTTTCTAGCAAATTTGGAAAAGGTCCTGACTTTGGGGAGAACACGGCCAAGTGCAGGGCAGGGAAGAGAGAGCCCGGCTGCCTCCTCTGCGCTTCCTGCGTGGGGACGCCGCTGGCCGACGGAGCTGCCGGCCTGCCAGTGTGTGCTCCCGGGCAGAGCGCGTGGGCCCCGAAACAAAACCTAAGAAAAGGTGGGCACCCCCTTTGTGAGACACCGGTAGCAAATTTTAAGGGAACTTATCACAGTGTGAGTGTGTCTGTGTGTGGTGTATGTGGGGGGTGTGTGTGTGGTGTGAGTGTGGTGTGTGTGTCTGTGGTATGTGTGTGGTGAGGGTGTGGTGTGTGTCTGTGTGTCTATGCCCTTAGCTACTGTAGAGGAGGAAAATAATTAATTTCTCTCCACCCCTTGAGTGTGTAGCAGGCCCCTCCTGCCTCCCCCCCTCTGAAAAGGCAGAATAACTCACGGGGGTGACCGCTCCCCTACTTGTGTGCGCACAGGTGATACTCAGGGTGCTCAGAGGTCAGGGCTAAATGGCGCCCCAACGGCAGGGGTGCGGGGGCGGGGGGCGGCCTCTCAGGTTTGGTGAATGATTGTTACTAAAAACACGTCCTTCGAGGGAGCCTGGGGAGCGGCGGGGCCGAGAGTCCTGGGGGCACCTGTCTCCGGGCAGGTGGAGGGGCTTGGAGGAAGCCTCGCGCAGCCGCTGTGCTCAGGTGTCCGCTGTCGGAAGCGCCACGACAAAGCAGCATGCTCTGGGGCATTTTCTGTGCCCTGCACTTATGTGGGGGTCACTGAACCTGCAGGCTCGGTGGTGACACGGGCAGTTCCCAGGGGGATTTGGTGGCTGTGGTGGCTCTTGCATGAAGAGAACGTGCTGCCCTCGATGTAGATTTTTTATATGATCGCTTCCCACCTGCGAGGCGTCAGGCTCACCTGGCGGGTTGGCGCCCACCAGCAGCTGAGGGGGCTGGCTGGGTGGGGAGTGTGTTCAGGAGGGGCGGCCGCTGCCCTGCTGGGGTGTCGGCAGCTGTGGGTCTGAGCACAGCTCCCCGGGCACGTGCAGACGCCGGCACACCGAGGAGGCGACCCAGAGGCGCTTCCGTCTGACACGAGCGCGATCAAGTCATGTAAAAGCTGCAGCAGGAACCCGGCGCTGAGAAAGTCCAGCGGAAGAGAAAGCTGTGCTGGGACCCCAGATCCGACAGTGGAACGTCCCTGTGTGGTCTGACGTGTCAGGTGGTTTTGCACCTGGGCACTCACCGCGCGCTCGCCTGGAACATCCGCGCATTCCTAGACTCCCTGGACCCGCCGCGTCCACACCAAGCACCGGCCCCCGAGGCGGCGGGCAGAGGCGTGAGGGTCTGGGGGCCGTGCCCTGGGTCGGCCTGCTGAGGGCACGCGGCCCGTCTGGACACCCCTCAGGGCAGGGTGGACGGGCCATTTCCCCGCAGACGGCGCTCCCGGGGCGGCGGAGCTGGAGGGTGGACGCTGGCTTCTGAAGCAGTGCATTTTGCCCACGGGGGAAGGTGTTCCCTGGAACGGCAGACACAGGGGGCTGAGCCGTGGGGGACCCTTGGCCTAGCCCTGCCCGCCTCCCCCAGCCCAGGGCCACTGCCCCCGGCACTGTGACAAACTCACGCTTGGGACCATCCTGCACCCCTGCTCGGCTCCGTGGGCGCCCAAGCTCTGGCTGGCAAGTCGGGTCTCAGTCTGGGGGGGAGGGGGAGAGGGCCCCCCACTGATCCTTCAAGGGGCAGGAACGAACCCCTGTCCAGCAGGAGCTGCCCGCTCCCGCGGCGGGGGGAGGGACGGCAGGCGGCAGTGTCCCCCGCTGGACTCGGCCGCAGCAGGGCAAGTAGGTCGAGCCAGGGCCCGAGACCCCCCACCTGTGTGGACATCACGCAAGCCGCAGGCGCGCACATCCCCGTGCCGGGCCAGGGGAGGGCCGCACGCGACAGGGACCGCGGGCCTTGCTCCCGTCTGCCCCTGGAGGACAGTTCTGGGCCCGGCGTCAGATAGAGAGGCGGGCACCGCTTCCGACAGCCCACGGGAAATGACCCGGGATGGGCCCGCGGCCTGCCAGCCCATCCCTGAGCTGCCCTGCGCGGTGTGACCCCCAAGCCCGCTCCACGTCAGCCGTGTTCTTGGGGTGCTTGCCCTAGCCTCTGGCGCAGGGAACCACTCCAGAACCCCGGCCGGCCCATCTCCCCCAGGCAGCTGCTCCCCTCCCTTGTGGGCTTTACATGAGCACGTTGGCGGCCGCTGGAGGCCAAGTAGCTGTCCAGGAACTCCCGCGGCCGCCCCGCGTGGGAGACGGGCCCTCACTTTCAGAGGCGCTGAGCTGACCACCTGCACCCCGCTGCTTGCTCTGCTGGCCCTGCCTCTGGCCCTTCTCTGGGGTCTCACTGCCCCCTGGGGCCAGGCAAGTGCCAGGTGCTGTGTGACCCGGGACCTCTGTGGGTTCTCTGGAGACACCCCACATTGCTGCCTGGGCTCCCGTGCTGGGGAGAGGCAGAGCTGGGGGCGGCCAGCTAAGTGACGTTTCCTGGATGTTCTGACCCATAGAAGTTGGAGGAAGAGGGGGGTCTCGGGGCTCGTCCGTGGCCGCTGCGGGGGCTGCTGGAAGGTGACCCAGAGACAACGTCCTGGACGGCATCTGTGTGACGCGCACGATTCCTTCCTGGATGGGGACCCTCTTAAATATACCCAGTCGCGGTGTCTCTGGGTGTTCTGGCCCCCGAGTGGCCTCCCGCTCGGGGTGGGGTGGTGGGACTCCCGCCTTCTCTGGAGAAGGTCTCCCCACACCTCGTCTCCCCTCCCCGGTTCCTCCAGTCGTGCGACACCAAGTCTTTCTCCCGGGAGCCGTCTGGAGTCGGGCTGTTAGGTCAGGACATCCCAGCTCCCGCCGCCCTTGGGAGATGCTCCTCCAGTCGCTCCTAGGAGTGAGACGCTTAATTCCATCGCTGACGGGGGTCAGGCCCGGCCTCCCCCCCCCTGGAACAGAAAAGTCTGCATTTGAGAGGCGTTCCAAGGCCTGGGTCTGCGCTGGCCCTGGGGCTGTCGAAGTTCCCTGGAGTTGTTCTGGGGTCAAAGCAAGGTCCCGTCCCCGTGGCTAACAGGGGTGCCGTCCCAGGCGCGGCCTTTCCAGGCTCTCGGCTGCTGCTCCCTGCTGCCCAGCCTCTCGCCTGCTGCCATGTGCTGACCAGAACCAGGACCTGGCACCTGCACTCTGACCCCTCCAGTGAGGAGAGCCGCTGCCGTCCCCGCCCGCCCCGCCCCGTCCAGCCTCCTGTGGCGGGCCTCGCTGTGAAGCTTCCGCTCCGCCCTGCTGGTCTCCACGCTCACGGACTTGGCTGCCGTGAGCGCGTCCTCGAACGGACCCGTCGCCCCATGCCAGAGCTTTTTGCAAGTCCACATTCTTCTGTCCTCCTGCCTGGAGAGGATCGGGACGTCCTTCTTGTTAATTAAACACGGGCCTGCGGTCACCACAGAACTGTGGGCAGCTGCCGGGGAATGACTTTGGGGCCGACTTGTAGGTCAGTGAGAGCAGCTTTCTTTCTAGAATGACTTTTTTTTTAAAGAAAGGGAGCGCTCTGACTTACAGGAATTGGCTTCATCAGCTGCCCGGGGGCGGGGTGGGGCCCCGGGGTGGGGGGACACTGAGTGGGAACCAGGTCTGCCTGGCACTGAGGGGACATCGCAGAGGCCGCCCTCCCCTGCCCCTCCCTGCCAGCCGCCTGTCCACACTGTGTAAGTGGGTCAGCTCTGCACACCCCCTGCCTTTTAGGAGAGGCGGCCCGACAGGGCAGGATTAACCCTGCGCGTCCCACAGTCGAATCCAGGCTCAGCCTCCACTTTAGAAGATGCAGCGTGCGTTTCACTTTGCATTCTTGCTTGGTTTTGTTACTTTTTGATATCAGAGCCAGCTCAGCTTCACTTAATCATTCTGTAAAAATCCCTAGTGTGAATTGATCTGAAATAAATGAGTCTAAATTCTGAAAATCTTCCTGGGAGAATCCACAGTAACTAAGGGACGCCCTGGTCACGTTCTGAAAGACACGCGTGGCGCTCCCGTGGGGTGACCACAGCAGGTGCCCTGGGGCCCGGCGGCGGCGGCTGCTCTTGCTGGAGGGTGGTCAGCGCACACGGCAGGTGCCGCCGCCGCGCACAGGACACAGCTCAGGCGCACGCCTTCCCCTGCGCCCTCACGGGCACCATGCTGTGCAGGCCCAGCATCCGGAGTGGCCTGATTTTTCAACCTTGACAATGACTTTGAAAACAGCAGTCACCACCCTAATCCTTTGTCACCACTGTCACCACGGTCAGCTGCCCGCTTCCTGCAGAGCAGCGCCGTGAAGCCTTTCTGTGCCTGCTTCACTGCAGACTCACGAGTCAGGCGTCTTTGTTGCTACCTGGAAAGCACAGTCATGTCAGCGTGGCCACAGGCGTGGTGGGCATCGACCAAATGGGGCCGAAGATCCAGAGAACCCGAGTCTCACCCCAGAACTTCCCTCCCCCGGTCCTGCCCCTGACGGGCAACCACTCTTGCTTCTTCAGTTCTCCGGATGGCAGGTTTCTAACACCCCATCAGCACCTCGTGGGCTTTGTTTGGGGCGTGTGGCTGATGGGCTGTGCTCTCTGCAGGACAGACCTTGGTGTCCAGGGCACGGCCAGTGGACAGGAGCACAGGTGCCGGACAGGTGCACAGGTGTGCTGCTCTTTCTTTCCTAGGCAGAGTGCCACATGGATTGGCTCCTCCTTGAGATCAAATTTCATTGATTCACCTCTCATTTATAGAAATGTGATTTTGGGGGTGCAGCTTCCCTCTCCCTCTGCCAAGGCCCTGGCACCCTCACACTGACCTACAAACACGGCCATTTTGTGGCCAAGGTCGAGGTGGACCACACCGCCCTGCATTCCCGGACACTGCCGGACGCGTGGACAGCAGCTTCTGCCCCCCAGCCGCCCCCCAGCCGCCCCCCAGCGTGCGCCAGGCTCCGTGCGAGTGCGCCCCCGCCGGCCATCTCCGGAGACTCCGGCTTCTATGAACTTTGCCGTATTTAAAAACAGCCCTGGAGAGACCCGAGCAGCAAGCGCGAGGCGCGCGGCGGGCACTGGACGTGCCGCTGGAAGCTGCCGGGCTTTGGGGTGAAGACCCCGGCCGGCGCCCCTCCTCCCGCTGCGAGGCTCCGCGCGTGGGGCGCGGCGCGTCAGACCCGCCGGCCTTCCGGCCAGTCCGCGGCGGGGTTTTACAGGGCTGGGGCGCACCCCGGCCCCCCACACCCCACGGGCGCGGCCCCGCCGGGAGGGGCGAGGGCTCGGGGGCCTGGCCACGCGGGGAAGGCGGGGGACTCCGAGCGCCGGGTGGGGTGCGCTGACCCGTGTCCCGCCGGGGCACCCCGTTTCCGCCCAGACGCGTGGCCCGCGGGGCGGGGGCGCGGCGAGACGTGCCAAGCGGTCAGCGGGGCCGGCCGAGCGCTGCGCCGCCGCCGGGGAGACTATTTCAAGCAGCTCTCAGTGGGTCCAGCCCGGTGGGGTTTTTGAAGCGAGCAAGCACAGGGTTTTGTCTCGCACGGGAAACGGTCTGCAAGGGAGATAAAGGGGAAAAGCCAATTAATTCTCCCCTCTTTGAGACCGCTGCCCCGGGTCACCTGGGCTGCCCGGCCCAGCCCCGGCGCGTGCTAATGATGTGGGCGCGTGTGTCCAAGTTTCCGGAGGATGCTGAGCGCTCTGTGGGGTGTCGTTAGGCCCGGCGCATCAGAGGAGCAGGGCCCGAGAAGGCCGAGGACACCGGCCTGGAGCACACGCACCCCGCCTGCAGCACATGCACCCCTCCTGGAGCACACGCACCCCGCCTGCAGCACACACGCACCCCGCCTGGAGCACACGCACCCCGCCTGGAGCACACGCACCCCTCCTGGAGCACACGCACCCTCCTGGAGCACACGCACCCCGCTGGAGCACACGCACCCCGCCTGGAGCACACGCACCCCGCCTGCAGCACACGCCCCCCTGGAGCACACGCACCCCGCCTGCAGCACACGCACCCCTCCTGGAGCACACGCACCCCGCCTGGAGCACACGCACCCCGCCTGGAGCACACGCACCCCGCCTGCAGCACACGCACCCCGCCTGCAGCACACGCACCCGCCTGGAGCACACCACCCGCCTGGAGCACACGCACCCCGCCTGGAGCACACGTACCCCACCTGGAGCACACGCACCCACTTGCAGCACACCACCCACCTGGCGCCCCTCCCCGCTGGTGGGTTCCCTCCTCTCATCTCCCCCCTCTCTGGGATAGGGAGGGGGCTTGGGTTAGCTCCAAGGTGTTTGGCTGCCAGCTGGTGAGAGGCCGTCCACACAGGTTCCGCCGTCCACCCAGGTTCTGCTGCCGTCCACCAGGTTCCGCATCCACCCAGGTTCCGCAGTCTGGTGTTCTCCGGCCTCTGACCGGGGGAGCCGGGCCTGTCGTTGGCTGTCTCGCGCCCCCACCCTCGCCGGGGCGGCCTGTCTCCACATGGGGCCTGCAGCCCCTCCAGATGCCCACCAGCTCTCTGCTCCCCAAGGTCGTCCCCATAACGCCAGTCCCCAGGCACCAGGGCCAGCAGTTTTCTGCGTTTTCATTTCCTTCCTTTTTCTCATTCAGCAGGAAGTCTCTCATTTCTTCTCCCCACGTCCTACACGTGCGGGGTCTGTGTGAAGACAGCCTCCAGGGGCGGGGACCGGAAGGCTCACTTTCCACAGCTCAGACGCTCCCAGAGCACCGCCCGCCTTCCGAGCAGCCCCCGGCTGCCCACACGCTGCCCGGGGTGCCCGCCAGCCCCGGGGACTGGGCGTGCCCGTGATGGAGCGGGTGCGGGTTCTGAGCTTGGCTTTGGTGGCTGGTACTTTTACGTCCAACACTTTCATGTCTTGGTAAGACTTCTGGAATGTGTTGGTGACCATTTAATTTCCTGCCAATCAAGCGTGTTTTTCAAAACCCGGCATACTCGTGGAGCACGTCTGGTGGGCCGAGATGTGAAAATGTCGCCAGATAAGGAAGAACTCTGAGTGGCAGCTCACTGAGACGGGAGCCGGCTTCTGAGCCCCCCCCCCACCACCACTTTGTGCACTATTGAGGGACAGCCGCGCTGGGGTCCTCTCAGCGGGGCGAGGAGCAGTTTTTGCAGAAAATGACTCCGTATGGCGAGAGCCCATTCTCCACCCCCGCAGCCTGGCCTTGCTGGCTGAACACTCTGCCACCACCTGGGGGCAGGGGTAGCTGCCCAGGGGAGGACCGGGCGGGAGGAAGAAAGGTCTCCCATCTTCTCTCTTTGGTGTTTGGAGCAGCCAGGAGAGCTCCGGCTAGACCCAGGCTGGGTTTGACCGTGAAGAGAGGGTCTTCGGGAGGCCTCGCCCGGGGAGAATTCGGGGCGTGGAATCTGACGTGGCTTCCAAGGCTGCGTCTCTGTCTGAAGACGCAGTCCAAGAGGACACTGTGGCGTGTTAGGCAGCCTCCTGGCTCACCCTGGTGAGAGACTCCCAGTGGGCGCGTGTCCTGCGGTGCGGGTGGAGGTGGGCAGGAGACCCCGCAGCACTCACTGGGCGCGACGTGAGCTGAGCAGCGTGGCGGGGACAGCTTGGCCCGGGGAGCGCGTGTGCTGCGAGTGCGCGGGAGGCGGCCATGCGAGACTGTATTTCTAAAGCGAGCCCAGGGGGGTGACGCTTCGCGGACTTGATCTAAGAGGTTCGTCCTCCGTTCAATGCGTGACTCTGAGGGCTGCTTCTTCGTGACCGACACCTGGCGTCTCTGATGGAAGCGCCGGAATTATTGCCAGTAGCCAGTGTGGCTGTTTGGACCCAACACTCTCTCTGAAATTGCAAGGGAAACTATTCCTCATGTCTTGCTTTTCCTCATGCAATTAACATTGTAAAGATGAGTCTGTTACTTTCCTCTCGCTGTAAATTCACACGAATGGCCTGCTTTTCACAGCGCTCACCGATTTAGCTCCCTTAGCCAATCTGTGGCTTCGATCAGACCAGATTAAAGGCACAAAAGCAGGTGGTCCACTCGCTTCGCTCATGTTCCTGGGCTCTTTCTTGTCTTTAAGCCAAACCTTCCTACGTTCACCTTCTCCAAGGTCTTTTTTCCTAATCACTGGCCATCCCCACGGGGCGCACGCGCACGAGCGGGTGTGTTGAGAGCCCACCTGTACCGTGCACAGCATTTTGAGGGACATTTCGGTGGAAAAGACCCAGCAGCAAGAAGCTCCCCTGAGCCTCCCTTTTGGGGGTGCTGGGCGGGGGATGGAACCCCGAAGGGTCACATTCCCTGTCCTTCATGGCTCCCGGGCGTTTGCCAAACGTGACTCCTCACTGGTTTCACGTGGCTTCGCCCTGTTCTTCTCGCCCCGCCTGCCCCTGCTCTTCTGTGTATCGCACGCAGCAGCACCGACGGTTCAGGCACGTTTCAGGCGTCTGCCATTGAGGTGCCACGTGCGGGCCCCACACTCATTTTACGCTGAAAGTCCAGTCCTGGCTTCCACCCTTCCATGGACCTGTTTCCCCGACTTACCCACCCTCCCGCCCGCCCCTCCCCTTCCCGTGACCGCTGATGGGTCTTCTCGTCCAAGGTTTGTTTTATTTTCTTTAGTTCCTCTGCTTGTTTTCCTCCACAGGCCACGCGCGGGTGACCTCAAGCAGGGCTTGTCTGTCTTCATCCTTCTTGCTCCCCTGTGCATCCCCCCCGGGCCGTCTGTGCTGTGACCAAGGACGGGGCTTTATCTTTTGTACAGCTGAGTAGTGTTCCCCGGGCGCAGACACGTCTCTCCCCGCTCCTCAGTCAGTGATGACGCGTCATGCAGGTGGTTTCGGCTCTCGGCTGGGGTGACTCTGCTCTGCGCCGGGTCACACTTGCTCAGCTCTGTGTGAGGCTGCGTCGCCCACTTCGGAGCCAGGCACGGGGAACAACCTTCAGCTCCCCCCACCCCGCCTTCCTCCGGTGCGGGGGCTCCTCCACGGCAGCTGGTGTCCGGGTGGATGGAGCCTCTCGCTGCTGCCCTTGTCCGGGGACAGGGGTGCCAGCTTCCCGCCGGGGCGTGCCAGGGGCCTGCGGACGCGCTAGGCTGTGGCTCTGCCCGAGGCAGAGCGTAAACGTGCCCGGGGTTCCCGGGTCCATTGCTGCCCTTTATCCACCATTGTGGTTTCCGCGCGGGGGCCTGCTGTGCCCTCACACCCGGCGATGCTGGGCTCGGCTCCTGCGTCCGCAGTTCGCGGCCGCCTCCCGCCTCCGCCTGCCGCCCGCTCCCGCCCGGGCCCGCCCGCTACGAGGACACTTTTCTTTGTCTTTTCACATTTTCCTGTTCCTGCTTTTCCAAGCATCCCCCCAAGTTCTCGGCGTCCTGCACACCCGCAGGTGCGGTGGGGCCCGGGGCGCCGGCTGCGGGAGCCCAGGGGTCCCCGCGCAGGAGGCGGTTCCGGGAGCAGGACCCGAGGCGGGATCCGAAGCGGCCGGCTGCTCGTGGGGCGCCTTCTGCTGCGCCCCCCCCCGACCCCCTCGGGGGCTTTCCCTGAGCCTGAGCCCGAGCCGCGAGGGTCCCCGCGGGGGAGGGTGGGGTGCGTGGGGCTGGGGGCGCCGCCACGCGTTGAGCTCACACCCCGGGCCCTGGGGCCCCGAATGATGGGCGCGCGGAGGGGTGCTGGGAGCGCCGGGGGCTTCGGGGAACCGGGCCGGCCCCGAGCCGTGTTTACCGAGTGAAGCGGCTCAAGCGAAGCCGCCGCGGTGTTGCCCTGACAGCTCCGGGGCGCGGGGCGCGGTGGGGGGACCCGGCAGGGCGCGGCTCCTGAGGGGCCCAGCGGGCGTCGGGGCTCCTGCTCTGTGTGACCTTGACAGTGACCTCTCCAGGGTGGTTTTTTCACCTGCAAAATGCAGCTACAATCGCGTGTGCGCCCAGGCCTGGCGAGCAGAGGGCGCGGGCGCGCAGCGGGCTAGGCCGGACTCGCCAGCCCGGGTGGGTGCAGCCGTGCTGGGCTCGGGGGCGCGGGGGGCTGTGTGGATGCACCGGCTGAGCCAGCATCTGCCCGTCTCAGCCGTTGCGCTTGCTGGACCCC
>NW_023601506.1:0-19328 GCF_014898055.3 Talpa occidentalis
GACCAGTGTGTCTCATCAGACCTGCCCTCTGCTGCCTCTGTCCCCTCTCAGCCTTCAGAGTCCTTCCTGTCAGCCCCCAGGGTACCAGTTCCTGTGTCCTTGAGTTCCTTCCATATGTCTCCCTCCCGACACGGCCCCCCGGCCCTCTTCATGCAGTCTCCTGGGCCCATTTGCCCGACATGGAATGAGGACGTCCAGAGCAGTCGGGGTGAAGGGGCCAAGGGAAGGGGGACAGCTCTCTGGTTCTGGCACTTCACCCACCAAGCCCTACCATCTCCCTCAGATTGGCGCTCTCCAGTCTGAACAAGCACACAGAGGCTGTGGCCTACTACAAGAAGGCTTTGGAGCTGGATCCCGACAACGAGACATACAAGTCCAATCTCAAGATAGCAGAACTGAAGCTGAGAGAGGCGCCCAGTCCAGTGAGTGAGTGGGCAGCAGTGCCCTGGGGGTGAGGGCTGCTTCTGGCAGGAGCACAGGCCAGCCCAGTACCAGCTGTCACAGCTTGAAGGAGAAGGGCATTAAAGAGTGCGTTTGGACCTGCATTTGTTGCACCTGGGTGTGGTGGGATGTGTGATGCAAAAGTGCCTCTCTGAAAGAAACAGGCCTGTCCTCACAGATGCCTGCAGAGGCCACAGGGCTGCTCAGGGAATCAGGGGTGAGTCAGGAGGCAGGGAAGGGGATCATGGGCCGGAGCCTTTCTTGTGGCAAGCTTAGGATTGGCTAGTCGAATGATTCCAGGGCTCTGAGGTATAGGGGCTGCCTCAGGTTGTCTGGTACCTGCTATGGGGTGATTGAAATGGGGTGGTGTCCCAGGTGTAAGGGCCCCATAGAGGAGGGCTGAAGGGTGGACTCTGGATTGGCTGGTTTGCATATGCAAGGCATGATTGCTGTGAATTATTCACTGTGGGAATTAGCTGCCCCGGGAGAGGCCATCCCTCTAGGGTCCGCAAGTCCCGCTTGTCGAAGCAGCATAAAATGAAAGATGTGAGGGCCTCCCCTGGTGGCACAGGCAGTTGAGCGCTGCACTGTAAAGCTGTCTGCAGCCTCTGCAGCGCCAGTTCAATCCCAGCCAGCCAGCGAGGGTCCACATGGCGCGGCAGACCTTTCCTGTCTCGCCCGCTGCTTCCCTAGCAGTGTATTTCGTCAGTCTTCCTGTTCTGTTCCCCGCTCTGTCTCCGGTGAATCCTCTCACCCTCCCGCGAATCTGGCCTGTACCCTGGTTCTTGTATAAATAAATAAATAAATCTTTCGGAAAAAATGACTCTTGTTAGAATAAATAATTTTAAAAAAGAAAGAAATAAAGATGTGGATGGCATCTCCCTAAGTGATGGACATTGTGGGGTGGCCACTTTCAAGGCGCTCTCTGACCATTGAGCCTGTTTGCTCTCATTGGGGGAACTTCTGAGGGGATCACTTCTTAGAATTTGAAACAGGATCCAAGAAAGGCTGTTCTCTCACTTGCTGGGGCCAAGCCATCAGATCCCTGACCAGAGGTCACTAACTCTCTTGTCACCCCACAGACAGGAGGTGTTGGCAGCTTTGACATCGCCGGCCTGCTGAACAACCCAGGGTTCATGAGCATGGTAAGGGTTCCCTTCCATTCCCCCAACCTGCAGCGCCCACACCTCCCACCTGCCTCTCCTGTGTTGCTGCTACTCTAGGCCAGGGCTGCCCAGCTGTGACACTGCTGGCATCAGGGCACTCTGGGCACTGGGGTGTTAAAGGCGTCCCTGGCCTCTTCCGTTCTGTGCCAGGTGCATGCCACTGTGACAGCTGCCAATTCCCCAGCCATCACCAGAGTCCCCTGGCAGCAGGATCGCCCAGAAAGTGACATAGCACTCCCATGTTTGGGTTCCCCCAGAAGCGTGGGAACAGTGGTAACCCCACCAGGCTTGCTTTCTGGGGTTCAGACAGGATGATACAGAGCACTGAGTGCTCTGTGTGGACATCTCCACTCTTGGCTGTGCCACCTCAGGGAGGCTTGAGCTATTAGAAGGAAAGAAGGCGGGGGCCTTCCCTGGTGGTGCAGGGCTTGAGCGCTGGGTTGCGAGGCTGCCCGCAGCCTCTGCAGCGCCATTTCGATCCCCGGCCACCGACGAGGGTCCCATCAAAAAAAAAAAGAAGGAAAGAAGGCGGCCCCGAGCCCACCAGCAGGCAGACAAACGTTCTCTGTGCTATGGACATCGCACCTTCTAAATTGGGGGGCCTGGGCTCCTGCAGAGGTACCTCTCGCCTAAAGGGACCTGGGGGGAGGTGCACAAGCCCTTCAGAGGGCTCCTGGTGGGAGGACTCAGCCTCGAGATGGCCTCTGTTTTCAACCTCACACATTCGGTTGACAGGTGACAGCTGCTGCGGTTTTTATGACACGTGGCCACGCTCATGTCCACATGGAGCGCCTTTCACTGTAGTTGGGGCAAAGCTGACTGGCCAAAATATTTTCTCTCTGACCCTTTCCAGAAAGAGTCAGCCTATCCTTGTCAGCCATGACTGGGAAAACTCCACTCATTTCCTGTTCATCCACCTCTTGAAATAGGTCCTAAGGAAATAGTCATGGGGCCTTAGCGACAGGGATAAGATCTTAGAAATGAGTCACTGGGCAGTATCATCACAGGGCGGTCACATAGACCTAGACGGTGCAGCTTCCTGGGGCCTTCCTGGTGCATCTGTCTTTGGCCAGCCGTCACCCAGCAACTTGTGTCTGGAGTCCTAATCGGGGACGTGTCCAGCGTGTTACTCACTAAAAGAACCAAAACATGTCCATGTAGCGGGAGCTAAGCACCTGGTGGAAAAGATGATGAGGTGCCATGGGATCTTTCTAAAAATACAAGTCCAAAAGAGGATTAAAATGGTAAGATGTATGTATGGAAAGGGAGGTCCAGGAAGGGGAAGGGCCAGGAAGAGCAAATGCCAGTGCTGGCCACACATAGGCTCGGGTGGGAGAAGCACAAGTGATCACAACACAATAATTTCCATTAAAGATCATGTTTGGAGGCTTCCTTTCTCTGACCAGTCTGTTCCCTTTCCTCAGGCATCAAACCTTATGAACAATCCTCAAGTTCAACAGCTGTAAGTGAAAATCCATTCTCCTCTAGGTCATGTGCTTGAATTTTTAATTGTGGTAAAAACATACATAAAACTTAATTGTAGCCATTTCAGAGTTTACAAGTCGGTAGCATTAGGTATATCCACAGTTGTACAACCACCACTGTCTAGTTCCAGAACATTCTAGCCCAGAAGGAAAGCCTGTCCCTGTTAGCAGTCGCCCAGACCCTGGCACCATGACCGCTCCGTCTCTGGATGTGCCTTTCTGGACACTTCACATCCATGGAGTCACAGTCTGACTTTTCGGGTCATAAGATACCCCTGGGGGGAACAACCGCCCAGTTGAGAATCACTGTCCTTAAACCAAAAAAGAATGACTCTGGGAAAGCTGATGAAATCAACAGGGCTGCAGACAGAGAGGAGAAGGGGGGCTGCCTGGCAGCAACAGAGAGCTGCTTGCTGGCAGAGGGCCACCGTGGGGTCTGAGTCACGCTCTCTCATTGCAGCATGTCCGGGATGATCTCAGGTGGCCACAACCCCCTGGGGACCCCTGGTACCAGCCCCTCGCAGAATGACCTGGCTAGTCTCATCCAGGCGTAAGTAGGCCTGCTTGGTGGGGCCCGCGGGCAGGGACACACCCACAGCAGGGGAAAACGGGAATGGAGGCACCGGGTCTCCCAGGGAATGGCCACATGGCCCTGAGGGGTGCGCTTGGGGGCTTAGAAGCACCTAGGAGGCAGGGCCAGAGGAAGCCCCCCACTGAGTCCGGGTTCCGCTCTCCCTGTAGGGGCCAGCAGTTTGCCCAGCAGATGCAGCAGCAGAACCCAGAATTGATAGAACAGCTCCGGAGTCAGATGCGGAGTCGGACCCCCAGTGCCAGCAATGAGGACCAGCAGGAATGACTGCCCATGTGAGTTGCCCCTGTAGCCCAGGGGGCTGGGAATCCTCAGGGTTGGGAGGGTCTCCCTGAATTGCCTGGACCAGTTGGGGACTATTTAGGGCCATCGGGACCCAGCTGTCCTATCTGTACCTGAACCCAGATTCCTGTCCACGGGCTCATGGCTCAGGTCAAGGCCTCAAACCCCGCAAAGCTCCCTGGAATGGCTGGTTCCCAAGCACCTACAGGTGATGTGTGGGCAGAAGGAGCGCTGGCACAGTGCTGTCTGCATGAGCGGGAAGGCTGTGTGGCCTCAGCAGATGTGTGGGTGAGGTTGCCACACTTGGAGGTTCAGGCCAGGCCCCACATCCTCGTGCATCTGAGAAATGTGCCCTTGGGCCTTTTCGTCATTGTGTGAAAGTCAGAGTGTCATAACACAAACCTCGATTATCCGGCCACTGCCCGCCTCAGCCCAGTGGTGCAGCCTCTTGGCCCATCCATGCCTCCTATCACTGACCAGAATGCTGTTAAGAGTGACGTAAGACTCTTGATAACGTGGCGTCCACCTCACTGGGCACACAGGGGCTGCCAGCCGCGGAAATGCGGTTATTGCGATCCTAAGAGTTAATGAGGTTTAGTGTTGTCCAAGTCTTGGTGCCCTGTGGGGACCTGATGTCCGGCCAGGGCCACTGACCCTCGTGTCTTCCCTGCAGCTGTTCCTGCGCCATCGGGTCTTCCCCGGCCAACTGGAAGCCTCACGATTTGCTGTTCTCTCCCATTGGACTGCCCAAGAGAAAAAAAGAAATTGGACCTGCATGTTAAGCCAGATTTTTATTATTTTTATGTTTTCCTTTTACCACTCCTTACCTTTTTGTACTCCCAGGGCCCCCAGACCCTTCTCAAAACAGAGCCAGCAGTGTGCGTGTAGACCAGCACCCCTTCGCCCCCCAAAGACCCTCTCACTAAAGTCTTTTCTAGAATCCTGGGATGGAGACAGCCCCTGGGCCACTCTGAGAACAGGGTTTGTGCCCACCGCCCCCACGCCCACCCTGGTTTGTCTTCAGGGGCCTCCAGGGCCGGTGAAAGTGGCTTTCTGCATCGACCTCTCACTTTCCCACTCGGACAAGCTCACTGCCAGCCACAGTCGGGGGGCCGTATCTGCCCAGACCCTTGGATCTCGGGTTTTTGCATGAGGAGCTCTTAGTTGCAGATTCCTTCCAGATAGTTCTGTTCCCTGTGCTCTGGTGGGGGTAGGGCATCCTGGGAACACAGGACCAGCCTCTGTGACTTTCCTTTCGTCGATCTGATCGCCAACCCTCTTTTCCCTGTATTCACAACAAACCTCAGGGGCTTGATGGTGACCTGGCCTGGCCCCTGAGTCCATCCTAGCCTGTCTGTCCTGCCAGCCTGGCATGTCCAGGCTCCTGGAGGGCTCTCCCCTCCTGTTCAGGTGCCACTTGCCTCAGCCTGAGTTGCCATGCAGCCACCAGCGCTGCCTCTGGGGAGGGCAGTTGCACCAGCTGGTGGCTGAGCTGCCTGCCTGGAACATCCCCTCAACTCCTGCCCACGCGGGGTGGGGAGGACGGAGTGCTGCTGGCCCCCGTCACCTGCCATGGTATCAGCATCTGGGGCATTGGAGGCTCCCTGGTGGTCTTCGCCCATCTTTGAGGTAGATCAGATTCATGTGTGTTGTAAGTGACCTGTAGGAAGAAGGGCCACCACCAGCCACCCACCGTCCCTCATGCATCCGGGAAGGTGTGTCCTGACTCTTGAGTGGTAGTCGTGGCAATGAGTGTAATGTGTGGGTAATAAAAAGCGTGACCTCTGCTCATCTCTGCATGGACCTCAGTGCTGCCCACGCTCCCTGCTGCAGGTGCCCAGAACCCTCCAGCCTGAACTTCACAGACGGGCCAGGCTCCACTGCTGTGGGACATGTCAACATGTGGGACACGTCAACGTGTGCGACAATGCAGCTGTAAGCACTTCCTGTGCCAGGGGTCTCAGGTGGTTCTAGAAACAGCAAATCCGGGCTTCTGTGTCCCAATCTCCCCAAGTTGAAAGGATGACTGGCAGACAGGACAGACATAAATTTCCAGAGACAAGGCAGTAGGGTTATTGTGCTACTTTTCTAGTATGTTCTCAGCACGTGGTCTCTCCATTCTGGAACCCTAAGAGCCTCCCTCCCATAACACTCTAGGTGAGAGAAGTGGTCCTGGGTTTGCCTCTGGCCCTAACCCGAGGGTTCTGTGCAGCGCTTGCCATGGCATAGGAAGCCCTCCATCAAAACTAATCTCGCGTGGGCTCTCACATGAGAGCACCATCATGCACATTTCACAGTTCCACTGAGTTTTATCACCCAGGGGGCCCCTCACCCTGGTAGAGCCCACCCCCAGCTGCAGAACCTGCACCTGGAGGGCCTGGCTGAGGACCTGCTTCTGTGAAGGTAGCCTGTGCCATCCACAGGTCACCAAAGAACTCTCAGACCTAGAGACAGGCCGCTCCCCACGGTGCTCCGCCCAGTTGGAGGTGGGATCTCAGCAGGGCTCAGCTGCAGCTCTGCCCTGGTGGTGTGAGCCCTGTCCGGGGCATTTGTGGTTGTCAAAACTACCATTGCTCTAGACATTAAGTGAGTTAGGTCAGGAGTGCCACTCTATACCTCAGTACCCAGGACAGCTGCCCCCAGAAAGTGGCCTAGCCCGGGCCCCGTCCTAAGGTATCCCAAGCAGGAGAGAGTGAGTGAAGTTGAGAGACCATGGAGAAGAGAATCAGGAGTGCTGCATGCCCCATTATCCCATCTTAAGTGCGAGTTGAGAGTGGCCAGCTGGTGAACAGGTAGATGAGGCGGCCCACAGCCAGGCTGCCCGAGTGAGTGACACAGCAGTGCAGAAACAGTGGCAACGCTGGCTTCTAAGGGCTCCCCCAGGGCCCTAGGAACTCCCGGACGGATCAGTGCTGGGCCAGAGGGTAGGGATCAAACAGCCATGGAGGGGGCCTCGGAAGGAATTTTCCCCACACAGTTTATTCACCTACCAAGACAGGCATGGATGTGGTGTGTGGGCATTCTGCAGAGAAGCACAACCAACGGGATGTATGTAGAGATTCGTTGTGAGGAATTGGCTCACATGCTAATGGGCACTGAAGTTCCAAGATCTGTGGCCTGGAAGCTGGAGGGTGCATGTGCAGTCCCAGCCTAAGTCCAAAGGCCCAGGAATCAAGAGAACCAACTGCACAGCTGCTGTCTCATTTCCAGAGGGCCACAGAGTTCAAAGACAGGAAGAACACCACAGTGTCGCAGCCAAGCCAGGGAGGAGGAGTTAGGTCCCTTGTTCAAAGCCCTTTGGTTCTGTCTGGGCCTTTGGCTAATGGGACAAAGCCTACCACATCTGGAAGAACAGCCTGCTTTATTTAGTCTGCCAACCTAAACACCAGCCTCATCCAGAAGTACTCTCAGGCACACCCAGGATGTTTGACCAAGTGTCTCGCCACCCGGTATCCCAGTCGAGGTGACAAAATGTACCATCAGAGGTGGTAAGAGTAATCTCATGACTTCTGGGAAGCTGTTCTGTTGGGTGGGGGTGGGGGGAGAGGGGGGCAGGGGTAGGTCTCCATCCCAACTGGTCATCCTACCCCAAGTCTCATGTTATTTTTAGTTGAAGACATGCAAAGCATAAAAAAAAATTATAAAAATAAATACGAGACATAAAATGCACTCTTCAGAGACAGACACTGCTAAATTTTCTATCCTAAAAGTTTTTTGTGCACATGGTTAATATTTTGAACAAAAATAGAAACCTAGTGCAAGCCCAGTTGTGTGTGTGACTTTTTTTTATGCCTTCAGCATACCCAGTAGGAGGGATTGTACAGGGCATTACCACCAGGAGGTGGGGGTTATTGGAGTGCCTTAGAGTGGCTCACAGGTTTAAGCTTAGACGATGTTCCAACTGTCTTAACTGCTGCCGACCAGAAGGGACCTGATTGTTCACCTGCTCCATCAAGGGAGCTGTGCTATCTGGAGTTCCAAGATGGAGGAGCAGTTGTGAATCACTGGTGCCCAAGTCTTTGGTCTCAAGTGAACCCCCACCCCAAGTCTCCATGTGGCCCCAATGTCTGTGGAGTCATGGGAATTCTTCCGGAAAAATATCCCTGCATCATTCTAAGGTTTGGCAAACCTAAATATTGCTTTGGGCAAAGTCCAAATGTTCCCTGGTGCCAGCAAAGCCTGTGTCCTTCCTGTCTTCAATTAAACTGGACTGGTGGCCCCCAGGTCAGTAGGGAGGGTTAGGAGGCCCCACCTGGGCTGCACACTGAAATCACCCAAGGACACCTGCTTCCTGCTGACTAGTCTCTGCCTCATGCATGTAGGGTGGTGATTGTCAACAGGAAACACTGGGCCACGTCAGGGGACATTGTGCCTATTGCAGCTGGGGGTCCTTGGTGCATGCTGCTGGCCTGCTTAAGCAGCCCAGGTGATCCTGGTGCACCTGTTGGGAGAACCCCACTTTGAGAAGCACTGACCATGAGCGACATATTCCGGCAGCTGCTTGCATGTGTTGCTTAGGTCTTCTTGGGTAACCTTTGTTCCTTCCCTCCTGTCCTGTTTGTCCATCAGCAGTAGGACCCAAAGAACCTCTCCCAAAGTATCCCCAACCCAGCACGAGTGTTCAGGAAAGGTCCAGAGACTCTTGGGAGTGGGGAAAAAAAGAAGAAAGAAGAACCACTGTCAACATCTCATCCCCAAAGCCCAAGGCTGCTCTAAATACCTTGATGAGAAGTGTGTAATGGATAATTGCCACTTGATCCCACACAAATTAGAAATAGGATATTTCTTAATATACCTGTCAGGTGCACTGAGCCAAAAAAATACTAAAAATTAAATACGGAATTAGGGTAAGTCATGACTGGGAAATAGCTTCCAGGAGTGGGTTGAGGCTTAAAATTTAAGGCAGTTACTGCCGCCATAGATGGGGTTATGAAGGTTTGTTTTCTCTGTCTCCACAACCTTGGCACATACTTCCTGGGTGCTAGACTACAAATCACCCATATCTAGTCTCAGGAAGCATCAAGAAAGAAACTGTCTTTTTCCCAGAAGCGACCTGCTCAATCAGTGGTTCTGCTCCCCAGGTGACACTAGGTGATATCTGGGAACATCAGTGGTTATCACGTTGGGGGTGCTTCTGGCATCAAGTGGGTGGGGCCAGGGATGTCACTGGACACCCTACAGTACCCAGGATGGGCCCCCAGAGAATGATCCAGGCAGATGTCAGTATTACCACCACCCAGTAGGCCCTGGATCGATGTGTCAAACGTGAACTTCCCAAACCATATTGCCACCAGAAAAAATAATTTGTTCATGTGCTATACACAGCAAGGATTTTATTTTTTTTAAGTATTTATGCATACAAGAACTAGGGTACAGACCAGAGGTGTGGGGAGTGAGAGGATTCACCAGAGACAGTGGGAACAGAAGAGGCAGATTGACTGAAATCCACTGCGGAGGGGAGCAGCAAGCGAGTCAGGAGAGGTCTGCTGCGCCATGTGGGTAGCTCCCTGGCAGGGAATCAAACTCAAGCTGTGGTGTCTGTGGATAGCTTCATAGGTTGCCTCTTAACCCCTTGCGCCTCCACGGAGGCCCAGCAAAGATTTTATACCATCCTGGGTAACTTGAATACCCAAAACAAATGTGGCTTTCCCATCCATCCCACCTTACAGAAAAAGATTATTTGCGAAGAGTTGCAGCAAAACTCCTTCCACACCCCGCCCCGTCCCCCGCCCCCCACTCCCCACTTCCTGGCCCTGGAGAGAAGTTGAGGTGATTGATTGCCCGCTCAGCCACCAGGTGGCGCACTGGTACCTCTTCCATCCTCGTAGCCGGAAAGGCACTCTCAGAAGGAATAAGGTTGCATGTAATCCTGAAAGCTCTCGGGGTGAGCTCGGAAACGGTCCCAGTCCTCGAGTTCAGCATTGTGCTCCTCCTTTTGAAATTATAGGCCCTCCCAACCAGGGACGTTCTGGTGGTCACTTGTGTTATGATGGGGCTGCCACCCCAAGTTGCCTAGTGCGTGATAGGGCCAGAGAGTATGAATCCATTCAATGTGAATGTGAAGGGTGCAGACCACAAATTCCGCCCAGCTCGAGCTGTTCTTCGTTCTTTTGTAAGCTCATGTAGGCCTCTCTCTCTCATTGCTGTACTTAAAATGTTTATCAAAGTATAAGGTACAAACACCAAAGTCCATAAATAAAAATTATAATCTGTCTAGAAAGCTAGGTGCCCATGCTTTGCAAGTCTGTGGGGTGCTTCTTGGCTGTGGGAACCAGCCTGTTTGCCGGCCAGCAGGGGCTAGGCCTGCTTGTCCCTGGGTGTGGGAGGGACCCTCTTGATTGTTATCTCTCAACTACCAAGTAGTTAGGCTAATTCCTGTGGGTGGTGGATTGCCTAATCAGGGATTCGCTCTGGGATTTAGGAGTGTGGAGGGTGGCTTCCAAGATGGTGCCCACCCACTTTGTTGAGGGTGACAATGACCTGGGGTTATTCATTAGTGTTCTTTGCCTCCCAGGCCTCCACTATAAGGCTGGTGTCTGGGATTCCTTTTCCAGAGCACAAGCATTGCTCAGACTGGTGTTATTGCTTTAGGTCCCAGGGCAAATGAGTCTGTTCAAGGGCCTATTGAGGGCTGGATCTTAGTGTCTACCTTTTCTTCCAATTCCCTACTCTCACTTCCCTCTGGTCCTCAGTGCATGGATTCCAAGGGCTCCTCTCCACTGTTCTGGATCATAGGGTTGGGGTGTGGGGTGTTAAACACAGTCCTCTCCTCACTCCTCAGGGAAAAGTCCCGCACATTACAAATGTCCCAACTGTACTTCGATGTCCCTGCAAATGCAGTTTCTTCATTGGCAAGAGCATCTCTGTCTCACCCACTCCTCTGGGTGCTACCTTTTTATCCTTTGTTGTGGAAGCTCTAGTCATTGAGTTTCAGGTCTGCTTCTGTGAGGTTTAGTGTCTATTTAAGTGTAGATTTTTTGTGTTCTGGTGAGGCGATAAGCACAAGTTCCTCCTAATCCACCGTCTTGGTCCTACTTCTTCTACCTTAATACACAATGGAAAGTCACATCTTACTCCCTCATCCCAATCGCACTGTAAATAAATAGTTTGTTTATAAACTTTTAGATCTTTCTCTGTGTGATTAATAACCCTATGATGTGTATTTTGTCATTGTTTACAAATGGGGATTATATAGTCCACAATTCCTTGAAATAGTTTTTCCCCAGTTATTTAGTGCACATTCAATTTTGTTCCTTGTTCCAGTGATGTCCTCTACAGCATATTCTTTAAAATACAGAATTTAATCCAAAACCACCTATTGCACTTGGTTGTCGTGTCCATTTTTTTTTAGCCTCCTTTGATCTGGAAGCATTTCTCTGCCTTTCATGACTTGACATCTTGGGCCACAAACTGATGGAATTCAGATGTTGGTGTTCAGTGAGTGAGTGGGATCCGTGGGTTCCCTCTAAGAAAGGTTTTGGCAGATTTTTCCATTCAGCAGCACATGGTGAATTCCCTTACTTATTATGTTATCAGTTTTCTGTGTCTTCTTCTAGAATATAAGATCCAAACAGGGAGAGATCTTTGCTTTGTTGATGAATGTTCTTCTAGAAAAGGTCCTGGCACAAAGTATGGGAAACTGAATCTATATATCTGCTTCTTTTTTTTTTTTTTTTTTTTTATAGAGGCATGCTTTATTTATACATGCACTGGTACAGTCAGAAGCGAGGGTGAGAGAATTCACCAGAGCCAGAGCGGGGAGCAGAGCAGGCAGAAGGACCGAAGTACACTGCTGAGGGGAGCTCTGCACGCCATGTGGAAGCAGCATCTTCGCAACCCAGCGCTCAACCGCTGCGCCACCGGGGAGGCCCTATATATCTGCTTCTTAAGCTGATGGGAAGCGCACTAGCATCTAGGACGCTCAGAAAGGGACAGTCTCCTCTAGGAAATTGTTTCCCTTCAATGGCTCAGCTTCGATTGGAGAGGGATTCAGCACCAAGTGCCCCTGGACAGCTCTGCAAGCCAAACCTCACGGAACCTTTCCTCTAAGTTCAGAGTTTCTCTCCGGAACCACCTGGTGGCTGTACCGCGCAGCGGGAGGAACTATTTTCCCCTGCAGAACGGAGAGGTGGGGTCGCAGCATTAGTGGCAGCCACGGCGTCCAATGGTGTGGCGCGTTAGGCCCGTGGCTCTCTCGGAGGCCAATGGTCACGGGCGTGGGCGGGGCGTCAGCAGCAGCGCGCCGAGCTGGGGCCTCGGCCGGGACGGTGGCTGTGGGTCTAGACCGCGCGGCGGTTGAGCGGCGGCGGGCGGAGGCCCTGGGGAGGTACGTGCGGGCAGGGCCCGGGGCGGAGCGGGCGGCGGCCGATGGCCTGGCGGACGGGGGCGCCGGTTTCGGACGCTCGCCGTCGAATTCACCTTCATGGGCGAGACGTGTGGGTTTGCGTCCGGCTTCCCCAGCAGAGCGTGGCCGTCCCCTCCCGGCCGGGACCAGGCTGGCCTCGCTCTCCGCATCAGGCGCCCGTGTCGCGCGGGGCACACAGACGACGCCCAGTAAGTGCTGAACGAACGAATGAATGAATGAGCCAACTACCCCATCCTTCCTCGGCCCCAGCCAGTCAGCCCCTGGGTTGAGAGTCCAGGCCACCCTCGCCCCACTCCGCAGACTGAAGGAGGCATCTAGAGACCTGCCAGGGATTTGACTGAGCGCCTGTTGTGTGCTTGGCTCGGCGCTGGGTGTTGCTGGGTGGTCCAACTTGAGCACGACAGACTGCCTGCCCCCGCAGAGCTGGCAGTTGCCAGCAAGATAACATTCAAGGACTTTAAGTTATGTCGTTCCCATAGCGCAAATAGTGCTTAAAAATAGTAGCAGAGAAGGGGCTGGGGAGGGTTCTCTGACCGGTGAGATCTGAGCTGAGACTTGAAGAGCTCAAAGAAATGGGGGCAAGAGCTGTAAGATGAGGATGGGAGAACCTAGGACCTGGGAGCAACCAAGGTCCCTCTACTAACTGGCATTTTGGGCCCCAGAGTGTTCTATGTTGGCTCATTGAGTCATGGAAAGAGACCCACATACTTCTGCTCATCCATTCGTTCAGCCAGCGATTAGAGCACCTGTTCTGCTCCAGGCCTCTTAGTGGGTAGAGGGGATACAGTTTAAGGCACGGGTTGGCCAGGAGGTCCTTCTGAGGGGTATTCGAAGAAGGGAATTGAAAATGAGACATTGGAAGGTGGGAAGAGAAGTGTCCCAGGCAGAGAGAACTGAGGCAAATACCCTGAGGCAGGAGTGGGCTTGGCACATTCAAGGACCACAAAGGCCAGTATGGAGTGGGTGAAGCAGGAGCTGATGGTACAGCACCTTAGGCAGTGGGGAGTGGTTGAAGCAGCACTATTCAATAATACATTCTGCAAGGGTGGAAATGTTCTTTGTGTATACAGGGGCTGCTAGTCCCATATGGCTTCTGAGCATTTGAAATATGGCATAATGATAAAGAGCTGAATTCAACATTTTATCTAATTTTAATTAGTTTGAACAGGTATTTGTGACTTGTAGCTGTCATATTGGATAGTGTCACAGTGGAGAATTTTCTGCAAGAGGCAATGTTATGTACAAAATGAAAAAAAAAAAAAAAAGGCAATGTTGTGTGCCAAGCTCAGAATTGAGTAAAGAAAAGGGGTGATGGGCTTGGCTGCTTGAGCTGCTCAGTTAATCTCACGACTAACTTGGTTGTCCCTGGCATTCACAGTGGCTGGTCTGAGGCATGAACACCCAGCTGCGTAGTTGCGTCCGGTAGCACAGCGTGGACTGGGAGTGTGCATCCACACATGGTTTGGCCCTGCAGTGACTGGAGCAGCCTGGGCCGCCACCATGATGAAGCTGTTGGTGGCCAAAATCCTGTGCATGGTGGGGGTATTCTTCTTCATGCTGCTTGGCTCCCTGCTGCCTGTGAAGATCATTGAGACTGATTTTGAGAAGGCCCACCGCTCAAAGAAGATTCTCTCACTCTGCAACACCTTTGGAGGCGGAGTCTTTCTGGCCACGTGCTTCAATGCTTTACTGCCAGCTGTGAGGGAAAAGGTAAGTGCTGGTGGCAGCAGCCATGGCACCTACAGCCAAGGCTCTCTGATAGTCTTTTAAGGCTAACACCGAGCTTAGGGGGGGTCTTTGACTCTATGAGGACAATGAAAATAGGAAAGGAATTTGCTGTTCTTGTGGGTGGATTGATTCTTGACTTGGGCTTCCCAGCTGGTGGGCTCATTAGTCTTGCTGGGGGGCCAGCAAGATCACCCCCCCAGGTAGCTTACACTTTCCAGGGGCTGGTGGTCCTGCCCCTTCAGAGGTCCTTTATCATAACATAGCACACATTTATTGTCTCACAGTTTCTATGGTAAACACTTCCTGCTGGTGGTCAGGAGACCGGGCATGGCTTACTTAGCAGCTGTGTCCAGGCTCTCATGAGGCAGCAAAGTGTCCCCTGGGCTGTGGTCTCATCTCAAGGTTTGGTTGGAGATAGATAGGCTTCCAAGCTCACATGATTATGGTAAGGTTCATTTCCTTTCCAGTGGCCAGACTCAGGGCCTAGTTTCTCCCTGGTTATTGGCTGGGACTGCTTTCGGGCCCTTGCCTCCCGGGCCTCCCCATCATGACCTTTTTTCTTTATCGCCAAGCTGAGACCACAGTGGAATCTGCCTGTAGGACAAAAATTACAGACTTGTGTGACTCAGTGATAGCAGTCCCTCTGCTGTAGTATTTTCTTTGCTGTAGTGTGTCCCCACCCGTGCTCAAGAGGAGAGGCCACGTGCGGCATGGATAGCGGGAGGCAGGGACCATTGGAGGCCATCCTAACATAGTCCTCCAGTGACCTGTACTGAGCGCCCCCAGGTTGGCACCCAACATGACTCCCTTGAAGGGCATAGCTGGAAGGCCTTTGTACACTTCTCTCTCTTGGCCAGTTTTGATATGGAGATGGATTTGTGTTAGGTCATGTGCTCGGCGAACAGTCAGGATTTGCTGCTCTGCTCCCCATGGAAACAAGGAGATCCTAGATTTACCACCACATCCTTTCTCCATGTGCTGGGTATCAAGGAAGGAAGGTGTCATCTGGGATTTATTCATTGGAAGTTGTTAGTGTGGTGGGTGGAATTCAAATGTAACCCAAGATTCCTAGCTCCTGGTGGGCATGCCCTATATACCCTACCATCCCCATGAGCATGGTGGGGGGGGTGGCTGTAGCTATGAGATGTCACTGTTAGTGCAAGTTATCCTGCAGAAGGGATCTTGCTGATGTGATTGTGGTCCCTCGTCAGTTGACACTGAGTTCATCAAAGGGAGAGTGATTGGGTGGGTCTGGCCTAATCAGGTGAGCCTATAAGAGAGACCAGAAACAGCAGCAGGCCTGCACCTACTGGCCTCATGAGAGCAAGAGGCCATACTGCAAGGAGCAGAATGCCAGGGGAGAAACTGAGGGGGGCCTCTGGCAGCCAAGAGCAATCCCCTGCCAGTGTCCTGCCAGGAAATAGGGTCCTCAGCCCTACAGTTATAGGAAATCAGATCCTGCCACCCCAAGGGATCCTGTAAGTGGACCTGGGGTCTGGGTGAGGTCCCACCCCAGACCACACCTGCATTTAAGATGGACGTGGCCCTGAGCAGGCAGCCCTCGGCTGTGACCAGATTGCTCGTGTTCAGAGCCCTGAGGATGCATCTGTGTTGTTTGCTGCTGCTGAGCTGGTTGCTTCATTACACAGCACGGAAAACCCATACAGTGGCACTGACCATGGTTCAGAGTCCTCTGATGCCTTCCTCATGCCAAGCACCTCTTTAGGTCCCCACCCCCCGCTTTTTTCCCTGCATTCCCACAGTATCACCCCTCGTCATCCTCCTGCCTTAGGTCTGGACAGCAGGCCCCTTCTTCACACATGGCCCTCTCACGATCCCCCCAAAGCACTTCCATGCCATGCCCCTGCTCGCAGCCTTCCCATGCCTTGGTGGGTAAGGTCTCCCTCCTAGCCCTCCCTCAGCCCTGGCTGACAGTGCTTGCCTTGCACTCCAGAGTACAGGACACAATCTGTGACTCTTATGTGTCAGCCTCATCTTTCCTGACCATGTTCATCCCCTTAGGGGTAGCTAGTGTTTTTTCTGAGTTGGTATCTTCCCGAGAGGCACACGCGGGACTCCACGTGGGGGTTAGTAAATAGCGCAATTATTTCTCCACGGAAACACGCCTGTTGCTGTACAGGGCTCTCAACCCGGGTTGACTCTGCCCCCAGGGGACACTGGGCAGTGTCTGGGGACATCTGTGTTATCATGACTGGGGATGTCCTGGCACTGAGTGGGTGGGGACCAGGGATACTAGTCAACCTCATGATTACCTTTCCCAAGCATCAGCACCCCATGATGCCAAGGTGGCCAGACCTCGTGGCTGTCCTCTGGATGGCCCAGACTGGCCTGGTGGAGAGCCTTGTGTGAGTGTGTAGTGAAGGCCGTGCTGGGAGAGAAGTGGGTGCGGTCAGTTGGAGGGAGGGGCCAGGGCATCTGTTTAAATAGCGTACTTGGAAATTAACATAAGCCAAGACCTGAAGCATGAGATCAGCCAGCTGGTTGTACACTGGGGAGGAAGAACATTCTAACAGAGCCACTGGCAAGTTCTGAGTTCCAAAAGCTAGAAAGAGCTCAATGTATGCAGCGCGCTAGGAGTCCAGGTAAACTGACCTACCCCTCACCTCTCTAGACAGCACCTACCATTACTCTCCGACGTGGCAGCCGCTCGCTGAATATGGCTTGTCAGCATTCAGTGAATCACAGTGAAATACAGCGCAGCATTCTAGTGCTCAGCCACATCAGGCATATTTCACGTCCTCAGCGGACATGGGTGGTGTGCCTTTTGTAACACAGAGCTCAGGTAAAGAATGCTTTCCTTGTCCAGAAGCTTCTAGTGGACAGCCCTGACTTGGAGGATTCCCTTGGGGTATAGCCAAATATGGTGGTTCTCAGCGTGTTCACCCAGGAGCTTGATGTGATGGGAACTGATGGGAAGCAGAGCTCACACCACTGAGTTATATGGAAGCAAATGCCAGATAGGCATCCGGGCGAGAAAGGATAGCTGAAGTCATAATAGTCCAAGGTCAGTGTGTCGGCCAGGCCGGTCGCTCCCAGTCGCTGCCCAGTCTAGGACACCTTAATTACAGCTAACATGGCCCTGCCTCCAAATAAGGGCGTGTTCTGAGGTTGCAGGTGGCCATCTCTTTTGGGGACCACAGTTCAGCCCACTATTCATTTTTATATTATTTGGTTGATGTAGAAGATGTAATGGGAAGCCCCATGATTCCCTGTCCCAGTCATCAGGGAGGAGCTGCCTTCTCCCCTTTTTATTTTTTTATTATTATTTTTTAGTTATATATTTTTTTTTTTTTTTTTATACAAGAGCTGGGGTACAGGCCAGAGGCGCAGGAGGGTGAGAGGATTCACCAGAGACAGAGTGGGGAGCAGAACAGGCAGAAGGACCAAAGACACTGCTGGGGGGAGCAGCGGGCGAGACAGGAGAGGTCTGCCGCGCCATGTGGGAATCTCCCTGGCCAGCCGGGAATCGAACCCATGCTGCAGAGGCTGCGGACAGCTTCACAGCGCGGCGCTCAACCCGCTGCGCCACCGGGGAGGCCCACTCCCCCCTTTTAAAATCTGTCTCATGTGAAGTATTTCTGGTGACATCTGCTGAGTGGTGGTGAGGGGTCCCAGCCGCCCGCCTCTGAGCGCCCCTCCTTCCCTCTCCCCTCCCTCTGTCCCTGTGCCCCGCTCCAGCTGCAGAAAGTCCTGAGCCTCGGACACATCAGCACGGACTACCCGCTGGCGGAGACCATTATGATGCTGGGCTTCTTCATGACCGTCTTCCTGGAGCAGCTTGTCCTGACCTTCCGCAAGGAGAAGCCGTCCTTCATCGACCTAGAGACCTTCAACGCCGGCTCAGACGCTGGCAGCGACTCAGAGTACGAGAGCCCCTTCATGGGGGGCAGCCGGGGCCATGGGCTCTACGTGGAGCCCCACACCCACAGCCACCACGGGCTGAGCGTCCAGGAGCTGTCTCGCTCCAGTCCCTTGCGGCTGCTCAGCCTGGTCTTTGCCCTGTCAGCCCACTCCATTTTTGAGGGCCTGGCCCTGGGCCTGCAGGAGGAGGGGGAGAAGGTGGTGAGTTTGTTCGTGGGGGTAGCCATCCACGAGACACTGGTGGCTGTGGCCCTGGGCATCAGCATGGCCAGGAGTGCGATGCCCCTGAGGGACGCAGCCAAGCTGGCCATCACCGTGAGCGCCATGATCCCCCTGGGCATCAGCATCGGTCTGGGCATCGAGAGTGCGCAGGGTGTGCCCAGCAGCGTGGCTTCGGTGCTGCTGCAGGGCCTGGCAGGTGGCACCTTCCTTTTCGTCACCTTCTTTGAGATCCTGGCCAAGGAGCTGGAGGAGAAGAGCGACCGGCTGCTCAAAGTCCTCTTCCTGGTGCTGGGCTACGCCATCCTGGCCGCCATGGTTTTCCTCAAGTGGTGACCAGCCTGTCGCCGGTGTGGCTACCCCAGCCCGCCCGCCAGACCCCGCCGGGAATCCAGGCCAGATCCAGGCCACATCCCCACCTCTGTCTCCCTCCAGGGGGAGAGCTCAGGCCCCTGGTGCTGCCAGCACACAGAGGGCCGCCTCGGGACCAGGTTGCCCCCAGAACCTACACCCCAGCCTTGGAGCACTGCTACTACTTTTAAAAATACTTAAAAGTATTCACCAAAGCTGTGTGGCCATGTCAACCTTGGGCAGTGGGGGCTGGCATCTCCCTCGAGGTAGAACTGGACATCTAAATGGGGCTGGGGGTCGGAGACCCTCCCCTCACACCTCACCCATGGACAAGGACAAGGACAGGAGCGAGCCCAGCTCCGCCTGGCCACTGAACCTGCTCGGATCCAGGTCTCTGGCCTCTGCCCCTGACTGACCACTCACAGGTGCCGCCAGCACTGAGCTGCTTCTGTTCCCCACAGAACTGCTCTGAACCCTGCCCCTGAGTCCGTGCCTCCTGGATACCACAGGATCCCCCTCTTTGTCCCTGCCATCTGTTGTGGCCCCCTGGGAGTGTGGAGGCTTCTCTCCAGGGTCTGGGTCTTCTGGGCCAGAGTGACTGTCTTGGTTCCCAAAGGAAACAGACACGTGGGCAGGGGAGACTCACGGACAGGGTCTGGATGTGGGGAGGTTCCCTACCCTGTGTGCACCAGCAGTCTCCAGAGGAAAATGGACTCCTGCAGGCAGTGGAGCTGGGACAGTGCAGTTCTCACCAGCAGACACATGCATGTGAAGCAGCCCCACTGGATGGTGCAGGGAGTGGGGACTAACAGCCCAGTTGG
>NW_023601507.1:0-19322 GCF_014898055.3 Talpa occidentalis
TTTCTATTAGTTTTTTAAGTACTAGCTAATTTTTTGAGCTATTCTTCCAATAAGCAAAACAGTGCTTTTTTAACTATAGGATAAAGACATGATTATATTAATAAAATCCATTATTCATTTATTATTTTCTCTATATATACCTGCTTGCAGGATAACAGATCATCTTTAAGTTGAAATTACATAAGGAATTGCAAATCCAATGATTTTTAATATGTATTGAAAGTTTAATTTTCTGTGAGTTTTTGTCACATATATGGGAAAAGATACTTAGGAGAGTTTACCTGCTTTCTGATGACCTGTGCATGGAATCATCATTCAGGGTGAAGTAGCTTAATGGTGTTCATCATAAATTAAAACTAAGCAAATCCTTTTTATCATGAAATATTTTTTAATTCATTGAATTAGCATTATATGAGTGAAACTGATTGTTTTGAGTTCTCTGGAATCTCACCTATGAATGATTTTGGTTCCCATTCTCCCCACCTCAAAAACAAACTTGAAAATTAATTAAACAGTACTGCACCAAGGCTTGCCTCATCCCATGTTAAGTTCTTCCCTCAGTATCAGTGACTGTTGCTGAATATGTCATTCTTGCATAGCTGACTTATTTCATCATTGTAGGTCTTATTTAATTTCTTCAAAATCATTTTTGTATTTAATTTTGCTTTATCTATTTGCTTTCTTTATTCAGTTTCAATAGAAGCAGTTAAAAGTGACACCAGAAATGAAACTTAGATTAACCAATTGTATAATTCTGCCCCCTCTTATACTTGGAGAAGTTAGGTCAAGAATGCAAACTAGAAAAGACATGGAAACTTTGGAGAATTCCAGCTTGAGCCCATAAATTTGTTATGACCAATATGAATTTTTGATTTTTAATCTGAATCAAGGCCTAGTTAAAAGGGATAATGTCAAGTATTCTATTACAAAATGCAAACAGATTTGACCTTAATTTGAATTTTTTTAAGTTTATGAAGTAATTATTCTACTGATTAGAACATGCATAGAGACAAAACCCAAGTAATTAGGTACTTATAAAAGTTATTACAACCATATATCTTATAATTATATTTAAATTAATTTTCCTGGCTGTGAGGTATTTTGAGAGAAGTCAAATGTATTTTAAACTGAACAGAGGATTAACAAAAGACAAACTGGCATCTGTCTATAGATCTGAGGCATAAGCAGGGGAGGGGGGACAGAGTGGGGTCAAAACATGGGAGGGAAGAGCACTAGGAACTGTAGTGATGGATCACTGGTGATATGGTGGTCAGAGAACGACAGGAACTATATATGAAGGGGGAAATCAAATATTTCCCCAAATTAACAGCAATGTAAGAAAATAAATTTAAAAATACAGAGAACAAAAATGTCATTATGTTACAACACATCTTGATCACTTCTTTCTCTCAAAAATAAATAAATGTAAGCACACTTATTTATAAAATGTTAATTTCAAGCTTTACTTAGAATGTGAGTTTAAGAGGTAGCCTGCTAAGACTGTAAAAATAGTTTTCATGCTTTGAAACACTGATACCTGCCAAATCTGCCATTACAGACTAAGCAGCAATTATTCTAGAATTGTACCTAAGTGCCGGGTTTGCATTCTGACTTTCTCATGAGGCTTTGTGACATTTAAAGTACTTGGATCTAGTTTTTTTTCTTGACTATTAAATGAGCTATAAGTACCAAATTCATCAAAACTACTTATATAGATTAGGGCCCTTGGATAGGCTATATAACTCACTCTGTTGCATTCTTGGTGTTGTGTGTGGGTGTCTGATGATTTAAAATGAACTTTTTTAAGTAGTAAGCTTGAAACGATAGCTTATCAACAACTTTGTGTTAAATACGCTCACTTCTCTCTCAAGGAAGGAACAAAGCAATGAGATTAGACTGATGATATAAACTGTGTAGGTTTCTACCTTAGCAGAAAGTTTTAAAATAGAGTTATATCTTGTTAAACTGAAAAATGATATTTCCATGCATGATCACATAAAGATTGAAGGTTAGTAACTATTAGCAAAGACATGAAGGAAACCAACTCTGCAAGGTAAATCATGCACTACCAGAACACGTTATTTGTTTTTTCCTTGCTGTTTTGGATAGGATGTCAATTATATGTTATTCTGTGTGCTGTAACAAAGATTGATGGGTAATAGCATATAAAATTAATAAAAGAAGCCAGCTTAGATGAATTATAGAGAAGGGAAACTTTTTTTTAAAGATTAATTTATTTATGCATATGAGAACTTGGGCACAGGCCAGAGGTGAGGTGGGGTGGGGGGCGAGAGGATTCACCAGAGACAGAGTGGGGAACAGAACAGGTGGATTGACCAAAATACACTGCTGAGTGGAGCAGCGGGTGAGCCAGGAGAGGTCTGCTGCACCATGTGGGTCACCTCCCTGACGGGGATGGAACTTGTGCTGCAGTGGCTGCAGACTGCTTCATTGTGCTGCATCTTAACCTCTTGAGCCACTGGGAGGCCCCTGAAGAAGGGAATCTTTTAATTCATTTCTCTTATGTAATTAAAGAACTATTATGAAAGTTTGTAAGTTTGAAAAAATCTTGTCAGGGTTCTCACTGAAATTCTTATCATTTAAAACACAAACATTTATGCAAAAATCTAATTTACCTTACTCTTGAGATTTTCACTAACACCTGTGTATTTATTTGATCTCATACGTAAGGTAAATCCTGTAAGTGACTAGACTTTAGGAATTTAGATTATTGTCATCAACAATGAGCAAAGGAACATGCTAACCTTATTTGAGAATAGTCTGATTCATTGTAATAAGACATGGCCTATGGATTTGATATTCTAGCAATACAAATAGATTTGAGTCTGTGCAAATGTACTATTGTCCAATTTTCCTTTTATGGATAATGGAATTGTCAGGGTACACTAGTTGATCTAAGATATCATTGTTTCGAAGCATCTTCCCTAAGTCTCCAGTGACCCAAAGTATAGTGCTTGAGTGAGATCCAAATGTACTCAGCATTATGGAAAAAATACTGTTTTTTCCTATTGATTCTATTTCCATTTAATTTGCAATCTTTGTTAGATTTTTGTAAAGATTATGATCCAAGCAAAATTATTTTATTTCTTCTCAGTATTTTCTCTCATAAGTTTCCTTAAAAACTTCTTGAAACCACACACCAAAAGTATTGATGTCTCTCCTTGAAGAAATTTAAAAATATTGGTAGCATTATTTTTAGAGAATATTATCCCTAAATCCTCAAAATGTCAGCTCTGTTCTTGGAGGGCAAACTTCATGAAAGTATTGTAATTTTCCCCATTTTATTTCAGTTTTTCTTTGTGCTTTAATTAGCTACAGAAATAGGTTTATGTTTTGGAAGAAATCTTTGATTCTTATAGTTTCTTTACTTGTAAATTTTTTTCTACAGACTGAAATTGAATGCTTTGGTTAAAAATTCCTCAGCTTTTTCCCCTGTAGTGTCAAATATACAATGTCTTTTTTAAAAATAAAATTGAGTAGCATTCACTACTGAGAGGAATTTTGCCCATAAAATCCACTGACTCCACAAAAAGGAAAATATTTATCCAAAAATGAGTACTGCTTTGATTGTTCATTTGCTCCAATCAAATATGAAATTTAACATGTCCTATAACTTACCTTTCTCATTTTCAAATTTATTTTGTTCATTGAAAGGGAAAACTACTTCAATGCTCTGAAACATATTCACTGTCTGAAGTCTCCCTAATGCTTGTTTCAGTGTTCTCTATTTGTCAGGATATAATGAAACCCTATGTGGGAGTAAGGATCCTTTCATTTAAGAAATATTTATTGTACATCCTCTAGGCAAAACATCATTGAAATACACATCCAGAATGATCCTTGCATTTTAGAGATCTTTCATTTTTATAGATAACTTCTTAGAGATCTTGTCACTCTTTGAAGATCTTGTAATTAAAATCTTTCATTGTTTAGGTGAATATTCTCAAAGACAATGAAGTAAAGTGACCTTTCCAGAGCCATGCCATACCACTCTAGTTAGAACAAAAGCAGGCCAATAAATTCGGAAAAGAACAGAAGGCTGAATATTTGACACACTCTTTCTATTCTTTTTGTTGACTCAAACACCAAGACGTTGTAAAGCATTGCTTTGGTAATATTCCCCATCCAGTCAGCTTACTTTTTCTTTCATTACTACCATCAAGCATACCCATGTGTCTGAACTTGAATTTGGTCTATTCCAGTGCATACTATTGGAGATTGTTGCTTGACCTTAGTTACCAATATTAGTGATTCCCACTGGGTGCTGATATGCCCTGAGGAGTTTTAGCCAGTTCACAGGGTGGGGGTACAAAGAGCAGGGCTGCACAAGCTTAGTGTCTACCTAGAATGGCTTCTATGTCTGTCTCTGACTAATTTGTCTTTGCAATGGCTCAATTTGGGCCTATGTAACCAAGCCATCTCTCTCATTCATATAGTGTGAATCTACCTCATATTTCAGGGAGGAAAAAAAAAGCAGTCCTGCAAACAACAGACCTGCTCTAAATTTGACTCTATTGCTTTTCTAACCATATAGCCTTAGGCAAACTGCATAACTCACTTGAACTTATTTTTTCATTGAATTTTTGGACTATAAAGACTTATTTCCAAATGTAAAGTGAACAATGTGATGTTTTAGAAATACCTCAGGCTACCTCTCACATATTAGCTACCCTAAAAATTTAAATTATCACTCATATTATTACCATCTTGTATCATTAGTTATTGTTTTCTTTACATGAATGCATGATCTCCAAACTTTATATTTTTACAATTCATAAAGCTTACATATATTTATGTACTTTATATATTTGAAACTGGGGAATTGGATATGAAAAACCTTCAATAACATTTGTGATGGGAAGAATATTAAATTTCTAATTTTAGTATTTTGATTTAAATTTTTCAGTTGATATCACTTTTACTATAAACTGTTTTATCTCAAACATAACTTGGTTGCCCAGCTAAAAAATTTATTTTATGAATATATTTATTCAGGAAATTTTTTAAATTACATATTTTAAGATGATTATAGTTACAGAGAATCTTGGAGCATAATGACTGAATTTTTACTGCAGTTTTGATATGAACTATAGTCTTGGCAACAATCTCCATGGCTTTGGCTAACATTACACCAACATCTTGCCAGTGCTGTAAGATGTACGTAAGCATTGTTGTGCCTCCTGCCACATCACAAGAGAATGTGAGCATTATTAATTCTATATAAACCCGTTTCAACCTTAAATGCAAAGAAGTCAGAGCCAATACCAAAGCATGTGTGTTTCAGTTTGTTGAATGCCAGGAAGGTGCATCATATATTCATTCTAGTCCCAAATTCCACAGTAGAATTGGATCAACATTTTATTCTGCTTTGCTTTTTTAGATTCTTAGTTTAGAAATTGGTCAATATAGGTTCATCTATTGTATTGTATCTTAAATCTAGTTTTCAGAGGAAAGTTAATTCCCTGTTTGCACTGCTTTTTATGTCTATAATGCATATTTTCCATACGCCTTAAAGGTGAGATGCATGATAAAATTCTCTTTTCAACTTGAATGCTGAATGTACGAATGTTTTAAAGTATCGGAGAATGATTTCAAGTATGTTTTACTTGTTTCCTCTGTAATTCAGAAGAGTCCACTCAACTGGATGCTAATCTTACTTCTTCAAAGTTAAACAAGTTTTATTCAAATATTTGCACAAAACACTTATCTAGAGTATGATAACATTCTAAATGGAGAAATGGTGATCTCGATGCCTTGAAAAACAATCTTAAAACTAGTATCAGGTTTTAGGATGTGAAAACAATAATATTAACTTGGCCAAATTTCACCATAAGAAATATATGTAAGGAAAAAAAAAGAAATATATGTAAGATCTGTCATTTTTTCTTTCTTTCCATTCTCTGAATATTATAAAAAAAAACTGCAGTGTAGGGCCTCTCTGGTGGCTGGCGCAGTGGTTGAGCCCTGGGTTGCAAAGCGGCCCGCAGCCTCTGCAGCGCCTGATCCATCCCCGCTGGGGGGCGAGGGTCCCATGTGGCGCAGCAGACCTCTCCTGCCACCAGCTGCTCCCCTAAGCAGTGTACTTGGTCCTTCTGCCTGCTCTGCTCCCCGCTCTGGCTCTGGTGAATTCTCTTCGCCCTCCTGTGCTTCTGACTATACCCAGTGCTTGGATAAATAAATAAATAAATAAATCTTTAAAAAAATACTGCAGTGTAGGTATTATATAATTTTAATGACAAAAATATTGCATGTCATAAAGGTGGTCATTTGTTCATGGTCTTGAGGCTGGTTATTTACAAACCTGATAATTTCAATTCAATTTTTTGATAATTTAATTCACAGACTTTACCATAATTATAACTGAAATGATTTTGTCTTTCTCTTGCTATTCACATCACCCATTTTTTTTTGTAAAAAATTATGTTCAACTATTTTGAAAGTTATAATGTGTTTTATAGAGATATAAAATATTTTATCAAATATGTTGATTTTCATATTCTATACTACCTGTACAATGTAAGCCTAGGAAATTAAGGCATATTATATTTCCCTTTATCTCCAAAAAAGGGTGATAACTTAATTAGAAAACATTTTAATCACCTATCAGACAAAACACACAACTTGCAATGATGGTGATAGTAACTGTATCAAAACTATTCTATAATATACACATTCGACTACAAATGCATTTGGAAACTTTCTTCACTATTTTTGTTTATAAATGTGTTCAGTTCAAGTATACACTGCATTTAGAGGTAAGGTTTCATCCTTAGTTTTAATATCCTTTTAGAAAGTTTTATTATTTTTCTGTTTTGCCATAGTCTGTGTCATATTATAATTTCTTGTTTAATTTCTCATTTGAAGAATGAAATTCTTGATGAAAATATCCAATCTTGCTTAGTTTCCCATCAATGGAGACGTATACAGTATTGGACATAGAATAAGTGTGCAATAAATGTTTACTGAAATTGAAGATGAACATAACCTATTATAATTTTCTCAGGAAAATTAAATGTCTACATTCTTTGATCTGAAAATCACTTAAATTTATTTGCTCCAACAGGGCTCCAAATTATCTAAATTGTAATACAGTCATTTAAAAATAATGATGTGATTGTTTTAAAAAAGTGAATGAACAAAGCTGGCCAGCACCACTCATCTTTCAGGAGTGTGTGCTTTGCTGTGTGAATCTTATCTCATTGCTTTTCTTGGGATTTGTGTGTATTAAACAATTTTATACTGAGGTTCTTTTGTGAAAACTTCAAGTTTTCACATTTACCTCATTCTGACAACTAGTAAATACAGTTGAAAGTCCTAGTTTTGATGATACAATTGTCTTATTTTTCAAAACCAAATATATCCATAGGTGATATATATCTGAAATACAGGTTAATGGAACTTAGTATAAAAATTGATCTGCATTATTTTTTTCTTCTGTGTTTTTGTTTTTATTATGCAAGACAATACATGTTTAAAATATTAAGCCATATTTTTAGAGTAATTTGTTATACACCAACATGTAATACATGGAATATAGCACCTGACCACATTCTTCATTTGTTTTATGTTCCTCAGTAAGATTGTAGTTTTTTTTTCATTTCAGATTATATCTTTCTTTACAAGTTTATTCCTAAGTATTTTAAGGTGTTTGATTTATTTTCTCCTTGAATTTTATTGGTTTGCTATTTGCTTATGTAACTGAATAATTGTGGGTACTTCACAACTCCATCTAAATACATGCTTCACTCACCCTGACCAAACCCCCAATGCTATGACCCTGTTGCCTTCCTGCCACCCTCCCGTCTCTCCTCGTGGCCAGTATATTTTTCACAGAGTCTGAAAATTATACTTGTGGTTTTGACAGTTTGCTTTCATGGGTTATTTATATTTGCAAATGAGCAAATCCATACAGTGACTGGCTTTCACTTTCTGACTAATTTCAATTAGCGTTATGATCCATTCATTTTGTCCCAGAAGGCAATCCTGTTTAACACATGAGTAGTGTTCCATTGAGCATATCCTACAATTTCTTTGCCCACAATTTTCATCTATTAATGGGCTTTTGGGTTGTTTCCTTGCTTTGGATATTGTAAATAATGCTACTGTAAACATAGATGTGCATAAATCTTTTGTACTAGATTTCCCATATTCTTTGGTAAATACCTCAAAGTGGTAAAGCTGGATCAAATAGTTTTTTTTGAGGAATCCTCCATACCATTTTCCATAGAGACTGCACCATATTTTATTCTCAACAACAGTGGTCAAGCACTCCTTTTTCACCAAATCCTCACTAACAGTTGTTTCCAGGCTTTTTGATATAAGGTATTCTTTTTTTAAAATTTTATTTAAATATTTTATTATATATCATTCTTACATCTTTTGTCATCTTTGCACAATGCATGCGTTTTCATTTTGGTTCTATTCCCCATACAATTGCACCCTCCCTTTATTTTGACTCTAGTCCTTCCTTTCCCCCACCCCTCCCCACCATAGTGTGTCTCTGGTTTATAGTTGCTTGTTGATTTTGATTTTTACTTTGTATTGATTAGTCTTTTTCCTGGTCTCTATTTAGGTTTTCTAAATTCCTTCTATGAGTGAGACCATCCGTTATTTTTCTTTTTCTTTCTGACTTATTTCGCTGAGCATGATCCCTTCTAGCTCCACCCATGTTGCTGCAAACTGCATGTGTTTACCTTTTTTGATTGCTGAGTAATATTCCATTGTGTATATGTACCACATCTTCTTGATCCAGTCATCTATTTTTGGGCATTTGGGTTGCTTCCATAGCTTAGCTATTGTAAATAGTGCTGCTATAAACATAGGGTGCAGGTGCACTTTGGAATTACTGTTTCTGTGTCATTTGGGTAAATACCTAGGAGTGGAATTGCTGGATCATATGGAAGCTCTATGTTTAGTAGGTCAAGAAATCTCCACACAGCTCTTCATAGTGGTTGGACCAGCTTGCACTCCCACAACAGTGCAGGAGAGTTCCTTTTTCTCCACACCCTCGTCAACATTTGTTGTTGCTAGTTTTTTTAATATGTGCCATTCTCACTGGTGTGAGATGGTATCTCATTGTAGTTTTGATTTGCATTTCCCTGATTACAAGTGATGTTGAACATTTTTTCATATGCCTGTTGGCCATTTGCATTTCTTCTTCTTCAGAGAAGTTTCTTTAGTTTCTTCTTCTGCCCATTTTTTGACTGGATTATTTTCTTTGTTTTTGTTGAGTCTCATCAGCTCTTTGTAGAATTTTTGTGATCAGTCCTTTATCGTTAGTGTTGTGTGATCTGCACTATTTTTTATCAAGTTCAGGATGAATAAAATAATTGTGGAGAGAAGATAAAATCAAACTGCTCCTCAACAACAATAGAAATTCCTCAATGTTTTATTTGCATAAGTGTTATTCTATATAAGCATATGCACGCACACATTTAAATCACATAATCAAAAATTATTCTAAATGTTTTTAACTACAATTTTATCAAATGAGATTTTTACTTTCATTAAAACATATTGTATGTGTGCACATAAGAATTTTAAGACAGTGGTTTTATTTTCTCTACTCCTTTATTTCCATTACAGAACAAATGGTCTTGTATAAATGGATAAACTTGCCCAGTGTGTGACAAGACCAAAGTATGGCTATATTATACAATAAGTCACAAGCTGACACAATTTTGTTTGTGAGATATTGAAAATGTCGAATCTTCTCAGAAAATTGAGGTATTTCCTACTGTCTATTATATTGTGCTTCTAGGTTTAAGCAGTTTCTAAGAAAAAAGAATTTCAAAAACCTAATTGAATGATATATATTCCTTATGCTCATAAACTCACAGAGCTGGTGACAATTACCAATAAGTGAATATTTTATGAGACTTTTTACTAAAGATTAAGATTAAGGCTTATTTGGAGTTATATCTCAGTTCTCACAACTTAATCACTGTGTAAATTTGGGTTAATGACTGAATCCTTCAGAGCCTCATTGTTTTCACTGATAAATTTTGAATAATAATAGCAATATTCCTAGTTATGGAGAAATTTGTCACTAATATATGTCATCCACCTAATAGGAAAAGAAAAACAATAGGAATAAAAGACATGGAATTTCTCCCAGTTTTGGGAAACTGAAAAATAGTCACTCACCTTAATGAACTAGTTTCAAACTATATAAGACATATATATATATATTTATATTTATATTTATATAAAGACATATATATAAATATATATAAAGGCATATACATAAATATATATGTAATGAAGACATATATATATATAATGAATACTGATATGTAAAGTGTAGTTCTTAACAATAATAATTATGTCTGATATTCTGATCATTAGTTGAAGATTTCAGAAAACAATGAAATAATTGAACATAAAGTTCAGTCTGAGATTTCACAGAAGAGGTTTAAAACAAACATTACTTAGTTTTCTAGAGGAAATTAGAGAAAATTTTTGTAAAGAACAATCTAAGCAAATTTATAAACAAAGGAGATCAAACATGAGATACTCTTCCCAACCCCTCCACCCACAAGCATTTAGGGAATTGTCTTTGGAAGATCAGAGAATTAAAGAAGATACCCAAGGATGCAAGAAGTAATGATGGAGCTGTCTAGAGAGATAAATGTTAAGAAAAGTTAAAGGAAGAGCTTGATTTTAGTCATTGATTTGAAAATGCACTACATAGTGAAAATGGTAAGTAGGAAAGGATAAGAGATGCAGATTTCAGTTATAGAACTATTATCTACCTTGTAGATAATTGCTAATCACTAGCAAAAGGTAAAATTGATGTCCAGAGAAGCTGAGAAATTAGTTTACATATTGGGTTCAAGGGTCTGCCTCAACTACATGTCTAGTGCTATTTCCATCAAAATGATATCCTATCAGTGAGAATGAATGAACTCCTCGAAGGAGAAATGAATTGTCATGAGCAGAACTCAAGAAGGCTGATATATGTGGAATGAAAATGGTTGGAGGGAAGAGGGAGATTATTCAGTAAGGAACACCAAAGGAAGGGTCAGAGGGATAGAAGCAAACAAATATGTTGTAGTTCATGGAATTTGAGGTAGGAAAACATTCTGTAGAAGATATTAAAATAACTCAGTGCTTTAGGAGAAGGGCAACAAATAGCAGCCATTTTATTCAGCAATAAGAAATGCATTGGAGAGATAGCACCAAGATGTTGACCCAGGAGGTTCCTTGCTTTACTCCCAACAGGAAATTCTAACAGTAAGCCAGGAGGACACTACACCCCAGAGAGTTCTGTAGTTTGGGGTGAACCTGTAACATATCAGACCCCAACACAAGCTGCATAGAGGAAACACATTGATCAGAGTTAGTGGAGAGAAAGATTTAGAAGCTATGGTCTGGTGCAGGGGACACCAGGAGAAAAGTTGCTATCTCAACCAGGGGCTCAGGTGAGGAGAAAGCGAAACAGGATGGAGGCACACACCATTGACCAAGAGGAAACATGTGCAAGAGGTGGAATGCTTGGCATAGGCTGAGTTTCCAGTAAGGAGAAAAGAGATGGTATTATGCCCTTTACTTCCCTCCCTCAATGCTCGGGACTGTTACTGACCTCATGAAGCACACTGACAGTACATAAAGTAGAGTTTCAAATATGGAACCCCAGAGAGGAAAGATGTTAGAGGAACAACAAACATGAGCCAGCCTTCTCCCAACCAACATATTATAGCAGTGACTGGAACACAACAAGCATCCCCACACCCTGATGACTCAGCAAATGTAAAAATAGGTTTCAATACCCATGCATGCTAGAAAAGACCAAAAACTATAACCAAACCAAAGAAAGCCACAGTATCATATGTGGGAAATGTAAAAGAAGTTTAATTCTCTAAGCTACTTAAAATATTAAGGAGAATTAAAATACCAAATGAGCAGACAAAAAAAATATCTATAACATATACCTCAAGACCACAAAGGAGTAGGACATCATAAGGAGAGAATAACTTTCCATAATCAAACCACAAAGACTTAGAAGATATTTCCTTATCAGATATAGAGCTCAAAATGTATAGGACCCTGCATGCCCCCAAAACTGGGTACATATTTTCTCATTCTCATGAATCATGGTTGGGTCACAAATCAAGTGCTAATATCAACATATTCATGAGGATTGAAGTCAAATCACTGCTGTGAAAGTGTAGTTGCTGGATGTCTGGCTCAGGTTTGTTGCCCCTTTTGTATTCCTCCTGTCTGGGGTTCCAGATTTGCAACTCTGTTAGTATATCTCATGAGGTCAGTATCAGTCCTAAGGTTTCGGGAAGTTCAGGTCAGAGATCCATTTCTATTTTCCTTACTATGGACTTGGCTCTGTTGAGCACCCCAGTTCCTCCTCTCATAAAGATGTTAAAGTAGAAATAAGCACAAAAGAGAAAAGGCTCAAATACATAGAAAATAAAGCAACATGCTACTGAATGACTATTGGTTAATGAGAAAATCAAAGTTGAATTTAAAAATTATCTAGAGACAAATGAAAATAAAGCTACAACTACCAGCTGGGGTGCAGTACTAAGAGGAAACTACATAGCAGTACAGAACAATATCAAGAAACAAGAAAAGTTCAAATAAATAATCTAGCCTTGCACCTTAAGGAACTAAAAAAGAAGAAAATATGAAACCAGAAGTCACTACGAGGAAGGAAATTATAAAAATAGATTAGAAATGAATATAATAGAAACAAAAAGGTAGTTCAAAAGATCAATGAAGTCAAAAGCTATTTATTTGAAAGTGTAAATGAAATAGACAAGTGAGGGTCATTAAAAAAAAGGGAGAGAAAACTCCATAAGCAAAATCAGAAATGAAAGAGGAAAAGTTAAAACAGATATCTCAGAAGTACAAAGGATAGAAGAGTCTATTATGAACATCTTTATACCAAAAAGTTGGATAACCTAGAAGTGGACACTTTTTCAAGACTTAATCACAAAGAAGAAGAAAACCTGAACAGACAAAAAAAGAAAGAAAGAATCTCTTCCAAAACAAAAGCCTAAGACAGATGGCTTCACTAGTGAGTTCTAACAAAATGTCTTTCTCAAACCTTTACAAAAAAAGAGAAAGAGGAAATTATTCCAAAATATTTGATGAGGACAACATTATCTGATACTGGAAGCAAAGAAATCAGGAAAAAAAGGGAAAACTACAGACCGACATTCCTGATGAACATAAGAGCAAAAATCTTCAACAAAATCTTAGCAAACTAAGTTCAACAATACATTAAAATCATCACTCATTATGACCAAGTAGGATTTATTCCAGGGATGCAAAAATGCTTCAAAATGCACAAACTGATCAATGCAATTTATCACACTAAAAAAAGGAAGAAAAATATTTTATGATCCTATCAATAGATTAAGAGAAAGCATCTGACAGGACTCAACATCCATTTATGATAAAAATTCTCCAAAAATGGGGATAGAAGGAACATACCTCAACATGATAAAGGCCATAATGACAAGCCACAGCTAACACCATACTTAATGATATAAAACTGAAATCTTTTCCTCTGAGATCAGGTATGAGACAAGGATATACACTTTATCATTAAAATTCAACTAGTACTGAAATCCTAGTTAGAGCACTAAGTCAAGGAAAGATATAACAGGAATCCAGATTGAGAAAGAAGAAGTAAAACTATTATTATTTGCAGATGACATAATAATTTACATAGAAAGCCATAAAGACTTCAATAAAAATATATATTAGAAACAATAAATCTCTACAGGGAAGTTGCACACAAGAAAATCAATATACAACAATTAGTTGCATGCTACAGGCGAACATCAAACTAGAAGAGGAAGAATCAAGGAAACAATTCCATGTACAATTGCATCTAAAAGAATTAAATTCATAGGAAAAAATTATCAAAGGTGGAGAAAGACCCATACAGTGAAAACTTTTAAGATATTATTAATAAAATTAGAAGATACAGAGAAATGGAAATGTACCCCCCCATTTATGGATTAGAAGAATCAACATTGTTAAATTGATCATCTCACCCAAAAGAATATACGGACTTTGCTTTAAGTCACTAACTTAATCACTAAGTTAGTGACTTAAAGCAAAGTTTAATCAAAGTTTCAATGGTGTTCTTCAAAGAAATAGAACAAATATTACTGAAATTTGAATGGAATCACAAGTGATTCTGAATTGCCAAAGTAATCCTGACAAAAAAATATAATAGAGCTATCACACTCCCACACTTAAAACTGTACTACAAATCAGTAGTAATTAAAACATTGTGGTTTGGAATAAAAATAAACAGATGAATGGGACAGAATTGAGAGTCCAGAAATGAACCCACTCTTATATAGACAATTAAATTATGACAAAGGAGCCAGAATATACAATGGAAGAAGGAACATCTAATAAATGGTGTTTGGAAAACTGGCCAGTCACATGTCAAGGAATGAATCAAGACCACTATCTCACCCCATGTACAAACGAACTCAAAATGGATTAAAGACTTAGATGTCATTCTGAAACCAATAAAGCATAGAAGAAAGCATAGGCAAAACATTCCAAAATATTGGCTTCAGTGATGTCTTTGGGAACTTGACTACAGTAACAAGGGAAACAAAATAGAAATTAAATAAATGGGACCTCATCAAAATAAAAGCTTCTGCACAGTGAAACTACAATTAAAAATAAAAAGACACCCTACTGGAAATATTTGCATATCATACATCTGACAAGGGACTAATATCCAAGATCTACAAACAGTTCTTGCACCTCAAAAGAGAGAAAAAAATAACCCAGCCAAATATGGGCAAACAAGATATGGAAGCAACTTAAATGCCCAAAAGCAGATGAGTGCATCAAGAAGATGTGGTATATATACACAATGGAATACTACTTGATGATCAAAAAAGATAAACCCATGCCATTTGTGGCAACATGGATGGAGTTGGAAGACTATGCTAAGTGAAATAAGCCAGAAGAGAAAGATAAATACTGGGTGGTGTTCAATTATCTGTAGAATGTAGAGAAACCAAACAAAGGGTCAAACAAAGACAAACATTAAAAACAACCCTTGAAAACTGACCATAGATATGAGGTATCTAATAGGGGAGGGGATGAGGAGAGTGAGGGGGAGTGAGGGAAAGAGGAGCACAACTTTTGGGGCTAGTGCAGCACTTTTGGGGCTTTGGAGGTGGGAAAACTATTATCGCCAATCCTGAGGGGAGAAATGCTATACTGTCAAAATATCAATGAAGATGTAAAACAATGGTTCTTCAAAGATACTCAACTGCAAAAAAAAAAAAAAAAAAGCTTTTGAGTTCTTAATACAAAAGAAAAGAAATGGGCAGGTGAGCTAAAGAGACACTTCTCCAAAGAAGACATACAGATGGCCAACAGGCACATGAAAAAATGCTCACTGTGACTAATCAAGGAAATGACAATCAAAACCAGAGGAGATAACCCTCCTGCCTTGAGGATGACCTATATCAAAAAGACCAAAAACAAAAAGTACTGTCAGGGGTGTGAAGAAAAAAGAAAGTTCCTACACTATTGGTGGGAATGTAGAATGCTCCATTCTTTATGGAGTTTTCTCAAAATATTAAAAATAGAACCATCCTAACCTATGACCTGGTAATAAAAAAAAAAACTATTTCAAAGAGATGTATGCACTCCTATGTTATTGCTAATTGCTACACTATTTATAATAGTCAAGTTACCAAAACAATGTAAGTGACCATGGACAAATGAGTGGATTAGGAAGATGTGGCATATACACACAGCTATAAAAAGATGAAATGTTGCTATTAGCTACAACATGAATGAAACTGGAGATCATGCTAAAATAAGTCAGAAGGAGAAAGACTAATATTGAATGTTTCCACTCATATGTTGGAATACAAAGAAGCAAAACAAAGGTACAGACACAATTAAGACAAAATAAAACCCTAGACATTGTGGAATTGAGGATACCAGAGGGGAGGAGTGTGGGTAGGGAGTAAAGTGGTCAGGGAACCCGATGGACTATGCTGGAAAATGTTTGGTGGCAGATCTGGTGTCGTGACATACGTCTGAAGAGGTATGAACCTGTTTCCCTAAATACTCCCCCACCCATACACACCAAATAAATTATAGAGTTTAAGATTTATAGATAACTGAGGGAAAGAGGTTGAGTGAGTGTAGTGGTAGCAAGGCACAGGGCAGGTTTTCTATGATCCAAGCAGATGGGTAAAGGAGAGTCCTGGAGCCCTCAGTGGCTTTTTCAGCCTTTTATTGAGCTTTTACATGTAGTGTAAAATATCAGGTACATGGCAGGAAGAGGGGCTGGGGGAGCAGAAGGCTGGCAGGCCTCCCAGCCCCTGGTGAGTCCTCACTCCTTCTGGGCTCTGGTGTTCTCTCGTGGTGTCCCCACTGTCTCTGCTTTGCTGCTTCCACCACTGCTACTCTTTCTGCTGGCATCCCCGTGATGCCGCCCTTATAAGCACAGTCTCTTCCCAGGTGTGTCCACTTATGCATGCCCACACCTACTCCAGGTGTCCGCCATCAGACATGCATGTAGGAGCTGAGGGATCCATCATTAATGCTAATGGCGGGAGGGTAGAAAAACTTGATAATTTTTCACTTACCCTATAGTGAGAAAGAGGGAAATTAGCTAGTTTGTGAGGGGTTTTTGAGTTATTTGAAATAGAACTGTAGAATGACACATAAAAATACTTTATTATAATATTTATTATGTTATATAACATATTACCTCATAATAAAGTATGTAGAGACAAATTGGAAGTCAGAGCAAAGGAACTAAATGAATGAGATGATCCACATTGCTCAAATGTGGAGAGCTGTGAGAATTAGACATAAGGATGAAGAAAAATAACAATAAAAGTTACAGGCTAGCTTTAGCAAAGCAAGGGAATATTGTATTTCAGAACAAAGAGAGAAATAAAGAAAATATATGATTACAAAAATCAATTGTTAAACTCAAAACAAAGAAAAAATGAACACATCAAATCTGCATCTTTATTGGTTTGTTTGGGAAGAGCAAAATTCTAATCAAGCTTCACAAACATAGTAAGACCATGAGGAGTGGTAAATCATTGCTGAAGCTGTTATGTGGAGAGTACAATTAAAGAGTTTTTATTAAAGATATTGTATTAGAAGTGTGTTGGGATGAAAACAACAAAATAGCTAATACTGTCTTAAGTCATTTAAGTACCTTTCATTAGAAGAAGTATAGAGGAAGGAAGTTCCTGAACTGGTTTAGCAACTCACTAACAGCAGAGTTGGTTCAACTTCTATAGATTTCTCTTGGCTTCACCTCTATTGTCCAACTGCAATACTTTTGCAGGATAACCTAAAGGGTAGAAGGAAGAGACAGTGAAAAGAGAAAATCTCTGGCATTTTTCTTTTTTATTAGGAAACAAAATTCTGACTTGGCTCAAGTGAAACCTATTTTTTCTATAGCTCGTGAAAGAATCCAGGTGGAAAGAATTAGCTAACAAAGTTTGATCCTTACTCTTACTTCCTTAAGTGTTCTAGATTAGTTATGTTTGAGGCACCTGTACTGCTTTATGTACAAATCCTTCATAATGCCTGAATCTTGTTGAATTTGATCCTGCTTGATCAGGGAGCTCATCATTAAATTAGCATACTTCGGGGCCTCCCTGGTGGCTTCATAAGATGCAACCTATGAAGCTATCTGCAGCCATGGCAGCACGAGTTCAATTCCCGGCCAGGTTGCTACCCACATGCACAACCGACCTCTCCTGTCTTGTCCGCTGCTCCCCTCAGCAGTGTATTTCAGTCAATCTGCCTGTTCTGTTCCCCACTCTGTCTCTGGTGAATCTTCTCACCCACCCCCCAACACCTCTGGCCTGTACCCCAGTTCTTGTATGCATAAATAAATTAAAAAAAAATAAATAAGCATACTTCAGTGTCAATTGCCAAGAATTGACTCATTAACAGGATGTCAAATGGTATTTCATTTAAAGGATGTTCCTTCTCTTCAAATGGTGGGACTATAATAGTCCTACCACTCATCTAATGGCCAAGGGCAAAGCTGTAACTGTTGATCTGAATCAGCACAGATGACATAGCATATCTTGCTAAAAGAAAATATGTGAAGGACTGAAAAGGTCAAAATAATGCTCCTTAATTTAGGGTAGATGAAAAATTAACATGTAGCGGCTTTGATATTGAATACAGGATAAAAAATCAACTCAGTTCTTCATTCTGATGGCAATACTTTCATGGTTTCCAGGGCTTACAATGTGGACATTTTAGGGAAGCAATTATTCTATTAAATATACTAAATATAAATATTTAATATATTAAATATATACCTATTTTAAAACCATATTCAACCCTAGGAGCTTTTGTGCATTTGGGCCCTGGAGCTTAGCCACACAGTCCTACTTGTGGGCAGTGCAAGCAGCAGCAGGTGGTGGGCATTTACCTACCACACCAGAGGCCATACTGGGGCCCAGGCTATAGGCAGAGGCCAGCAGTGATGGTGGATACCAGTGGTTCCCCTACCACACTTCCCCAGGAACATGAGGCCCCATGAGGTCAGCTCCATCTCTGTGACTCCCTCCTGCTGTAGGTGGTAGAGAGGCCCATGGATTTGGTGCCTGGATCATACAATAGACCTATCAGGTATGAGCTATGAGCTGATCGGTGCTGTGGTCCAATCAGCCATAGGATTGAAAACAGTCCTATCATACTTGTAGGTGGGGGGCCCTGAAAGAGGATTTAAGGCAGGGCAGGAGCAAGTTTGGGACTCCCGTACTCTTTGAGAAGCTTGCATGCCCTGACTCACTGTGTTCCTGAGACTGGTGCTTTGCCTGGCTTCTGAAGAGAGACAAAGAATAAAGCATTCAGCAGCTGACCTCCAAAGAAAGAAAAGAAGCCAAAAATCTTCACAAAGAAGCCGAGGAACTAGGCAGAGGTCAGGGACTACACCTGCCTCCACTCTGACTCTGATGCTGTCTGAAAGGAGCACCAGGCCCCAGGCCTGGTGTCTCAAAGTACTATTTGTGGTTAGTGTATGCCAATTAACTCACAAATAGCTATAACATTAGTGACCAGTAGTTACCGGCACTACTGACCAGTGCTACCAGCACTGTTGATGGGAGACTGGCATCCTGTGTCTGGTCACCTTTTGAGAGCTGTTGATTGACCAGCACTGCCTCCCTGTGCTGCTATATCCCTTGCTGTCTGGTCCAGCATCTGGTGCTGTTGCTCTCAACCTTCAGACTGTTGCTGTGGGCTGCTGCTTTGTCATCTCAGTGGCTTCAACGTGAGCACCTCAGGTGCAGTGAGTT
>NW_023601508.1:0-19320 GCF_014898055.3 Talpa occidentalis
AGTCACGTTCATACCATTCACTAGGGTCGTGCCTAAAAAGTGATTTTGGGAACAGGAGTCACATGAAACTTGACAAAACACATGATTGCTTTCCAATTTCAATAAACTGGGAAAGAGACAGAACTTGGATTTCAGGGACTTAAAGGAAACAACAGAAATTTGCCCATGAGGTCATAATTGTTATATCAAATGTTGAAACTCACATTATTTTTAATGACCTGGAGTCACAAACTCCAAAATTTCAAAAATACCAAAATTATGTACCTGGGAATAAAGTCATAGTGCATATTTGAAGAGCAATTATTTATTTCTGTCTGCAATTAATTTGAAAGGATCTGGACCATAGTGAACCTTGGGCCCAGGATAGGAGATGGAGCCCTCACCCCTGGAGACATCACCTCTTTAAGAGGGTATAGTACATGATATGCACATCAAAACATCTTTACAGACACATCACCAAAGAAGTGATAGTGGAGGCAAAGATAACAGCTGGGACTACATCAAATTAAAGAGCTTTGCACAGCAAAAGAGACAATAACAAAAACAAAGAGAAACCCCACCAACTAGGAGAACATTTTTGCACACAACACAAATGATGACGACTGATCACAAAAATCTGCAAAGAGCTGATGAGACTCAACAAAAACAAGAGAAAATAATCCAGTCAAAAATGGGCAGAGAGCTAAAAAGAAACTTCTCTGAAGAGGAAATGCAAATGGCCAAGAGGCATATGAATATGAATAAATGTTCAACATCACTTGTAATCAGGGAAATGCAAATCAAAACTCTACCGTGAGATACCATCTCACACCAGTGAGAATGGCACATATTAAAAAAACTAGCAACAACAAATGTTGGCGAGGGTGTGGAGAAAAGGAACTCTCCTGCATGTTGGTGGGAGTGCAAACTTCCAACCACTATGGAGAGCTGTGTGGAGATTTCTGGACCTACTAAACATAGAACTCCATATGATCCAGCAATTCCACTCTAGGTATTTACCCAAAGGACACAGAAACATCAATTCAAAAGAGCACCTGCACCCCTATGTTTATAGCAGCACTATTTACAATAGCTAAGCTTGGAAACAGCCCAAATGCCCAAAAACAGATGACTGGATCAAGAAGATGTGGTACATATACACCATGGAATATTACTCACAGCATTCAAAAAGATAAACACATGCAATTTGCAGCAACATGGATGGTGCTGGAGGGATCATGCTCAGCGAAATAAGCCAGAAGAAAAAAGAAAGATACCGGATGGTCTCCCTCATCAAACAGCAGGAATCTAGAAACTTAAATAAGGGCCAGGAAAAGATAACTATAAGAAAGAAAGATATCAAAATCAAACAAACAACAACACTATGAACCAGAGACACTCTATGGGGGTGGGGGGGCGGGAAAAGGAGGGTTGGGGTCAAAATAAGGGGGTTGTATTGTATGGGGAATATAAATAAAATTTAAATTAAAAAAAAGAGGGTATGTAGTGGATACTGAGAATAACTGCCCGCTAAGTCATTCATCTGGATGGTGCCACCAAGAGGGAGCAGTTTCTGGGCAGATACACTTAGCACGAGAGTGTTAAAGACAGTGAAGTCACATGGGGGGCATCTTTAAAAAGAGGTTTCAAGTATTATAGGACTTTATCATTAACAAAGAGTAGGGTTTGAGTATTTTGAAAAAATGGCCAGGCCACTGGAAGAACAGGGGCGAGCATTCCCCTCTGTCCTTGTACATAATTTAATGTTCAAAAATCAGATTGTGCTAAGTTTAAGGTGTCAATGGCTCCCTGGGTTGGAGGGTGGCAGCAAACAAACTGAAACTGAATTTGGGGATTGAAATGAGGATGGAGTGGAGATATGGGAACAATGTATATGGAGTGATTGGAATAGATGCGCTCCGTGAGGGAGAGAATATGGGGAGAGGCAGAAGAGGCTGGAGAACCCATCAAAGATTGGCTTAAACCCTTTCATTTTCTTCCCCCATTGCCTGCTAAATCCTGGAGGGGACAGTTAACTGTCCTGTGCTCCCCTCAGCCCCAGCTCTGGCTGGATGGCCCCATGCACTGGGTAAGACCTGCCTGGAAGGGCCTCCTTTGCAAATATCCTCAGTTTCAGAAAATTTTAAACTATACCTCCTGCCACGGGCCACAAGTTTCCCTGCTCTACACCTCCAAAGTAATATTCTTAATTAGTTAATTCAAAATGTTTCTTATTTTTTAAAGAAAACACACCTCTACCTTTAAGTGGATGTAGTACCAGGCCTATACATTGGTTGACTTTAAAGTTTCTGTTAGCATCCACATTAGAAGTCATCCAGGGTTCAGATGCCAACTAGAAATGTGCATCTCCACAGTCAGCACTCCCCACCCCTCAGGCATCGAAAGGGGTATGCATTCAACCTCTCTAAATGGAAACAACAAAGAGGAGCCTCCCTGCTGGCCCAAGGGGTTGTCTCAGCACTACAAAGCTATAGGCAGCCACTGCAGCACAAGTTAGATCCCTGGCCAGGGAGCTGACCCACACGGTGCAGCAGTCCTCTCCTGTCTCACCTGCTGCTCCCCTCAGCAGTGTAATTCAGTAGATCCGCCTGCTCTCTGCTCGCCACTTTGGTGAATCTTCTCACCACCCCACACCTCTGGCCTACACCCAGCTCTTGTGTGCAAAATAAATAAATCTTTTTTTTAAAAAAAGAAAGAACAAAAGAGAATCTGAACAAGAATAAAGGCTGGAAAAGAACTAGGGCTGCTGGAGCGGGTGTTGAGAGGGGGATTTCAGAATCTAGCTTTCCTTTCAGACTCCAAACCAGAAGGAACACCACCCTGTTTTCTGCCCTCCCTCTCTGCACTGAGGGAAGCCTCTCCCAGCAGGAAACCCTCGTCCCAGCTCAGAAAGCAGACCATCACTACTCAGGCCTCCTCAAGCAAAGACACTGTGGATGGGCTCAGGGATGAAAAAAAGATTTTGAAAAACAGAGTCTCTAAGCTGAGCCGAAGGGAGAATGGACGCGGAGAGGTCTGAACGCAGTATCAGTGACCTCTGCACCAAGCAATGTTCACCGTGTCTGTGCAGTCCATTGCTTAACAAAGAGATCCTCTCCTTGTGTCAGGGCTGCTGAGACCTGGCCACTCTCATCCTCTCACACTGGGACATATTAAACATTGCCTGTAATTGACAATTTAGCTGCCTCCTTCTCGGGGAACCCAAAATGCCAAGAGATGAACACTTTCCTGAGGAAGCAGGTGCAGAACAAGGCCAAGACAGATGGAGACAGAGTACACAGCATAATAACTGGTCACTGGCAGCCCAAGTGCTCAGCTGAGCTCGTCCACTGGCTGACACACTGAGACCTGGATGGTTTACCCATCTCCACTCTACCACAGCTCATGACTTACTGTCCCTTCTGCTGTGTTTCATTTCCCAATCTGTCTTCCTGCCTCAATTGGCACTTCTCTAACCCATTCCTCCCATTCTTATATCAAACACAAATCAAATGTTCTCTTTCCCTGCTTGGAAAATGTCAAGATGAAGTTCATTTCACTATAACAAACATTTGCTGATCTATGGTCCTGAGGATCCAGAGAAAGAATTTCTACCCTCATGGAGCTCAAAGTCTGGAGAAAGCAGATGATACACACAGTGTATTTGTGAAGCACTGTGGGACAGGTTGTGTAAGGTCAGGAACAGGACACAGTGCAGGTTTCCTGATCCCATGCAGACCAGGGTAAAGAGAGAGTCAGAGTCCTCAGTGGGTTTTTTGCAGGTCTTTTATTGGGGTTCACCAAGCATATGGCAGGCAGGGGTGCTGGGGGGCCGGAGGCTGGCAGGCCTCCCAGCCCCCAGCAAATCCTCACTCTATCTGGGCTCTCTGGTGATCTCGGCTTCTCTTCGGCTTCTGCTGCTGCTTTCTCGGCTTCTGTGTCCCTGTGACGCCGCCCTTAAAAGCACAGTCTTAGCGCAGGTGCACCCACTTCAGGTGCCCGCCATCAGGCATGCATTCAGGATCACAGGGTTCCCTCATCTATCCTGATGGCGGGAGGGCAGAAAAGCCTGATACCTTTTACCTTACCCTACAGGTTGGCATAGGGTACCCAGGGAGCTGAGAAAGGCATCCAACTCTCCCCAAGAAAGCAATCCCTGCTGAAGTCAGCTGAGAAGAGGGAGAAATATGTGGCTCAAACTGCTAGCAGAATCCTTGCTCTTTCTCTGCGCACCTGCTCCCTCCCGTTGTTCCTGTGGTCTTCAGGACACTGTCACTCATGGTGCCAGTGTCAGACTGGGCACATGATCCCATCCTGTGAAATAGTCTCTGTGCAGGGATGGGAAGAGACACAAACAGAACTCATGAGATCCCTCCCTGGAATTACCCTCCACTAGGGTGTCTGATTCAGAATGCCAGGAGGTTGAGGCTGATGGCAATTACGCCCCACTCCTCGTGGAGAGAAGCCTTGCTGTGGTAGCTGAGAGTCGTTGTAGGGTAAGGAAAAATGTCAGGCTTTTCTGCCCTCCCACCATCAGGATAGATGATGGATCCTTGCGGTCCTGAATGCATGCCTGATGGCGGGCACCTGGAGTAGGGTGTGGGCATAGGTAGATGGGATTCACCTGGGCTGAGACTGGGCTTTTAAGGGCAGCGTCACGGGGACGCCAGTAGAAGCCAAAAGAGAAGCCGAAAGAGAAGCAGAATGCCGGAGAACCCAGATAGAGTAAAAACTTGCTGGGGGCTGGGAGGCCTGCCAGCCTCTTGGCCCCCAGCACCCCTGCCTGCTGTGTACCGGGTAAACCCCAATAAAAGGCCTGCAAAACCCATTGAGGACTCTGACTCCTTTACCCTGCTCTGCACGGGATCATAGAAAACCTGCACTGTGGCCCGTTCCTGACTCTACAGTTGTGCACAAAGCAAGGAGAACAGAGCAATGGCAATACAATCTGGACTCCGTTGCTCCTGAAGCTCTACCCACGGTGTTGGTCCAGCCTTATGACTCAGCACATTCCGTTTTTTTTTTATTAAGCTGAGTTGACATATTAACTCCAAAACAAAACTCCTACCAGGAAGTGATGGGAATCTGAGCAGGCATGAGTTGTGAGGAGAGGGAGTATGTGGGAGTTGTGTATGGGACCGGATTGATTGGACTGAGTGATAATCTGAGAGACTGTGGGCTGGAGGGTTCTCGTGGGGTGGAAGACCAGAAGAAGACCAGGTTTTCAGACAAGAGTTGTGATTTAGATGTGTGAGGAGCTGGGGGTTACCCCAGGATGAAAGGGAAAGTCGTGAATTAAATATATCTTAAATTCATTCAACTGCCTGGATTCAAATGTCAGGTCCTTGACTTTTCAGCTGTGTGAACGCAGGCACAAATGTCAGCCTCTTTTCTGTGCGTCCGTGTTAGGGATCGCCAGAGAAACAGAACTGATAGGATGTGTATAGCGTTGTGTGTATGGTATGTTGTAAAGGCAGGACCAGGCACAGTGCAGGTTTCCTGATCCCATGCAGATCGGGTAAAGGAGGAGTCAGAGTCCTCAGTAGTTTTGCAGGTTTTTTTATTTGGGGTTCACCAGGCATATGGCAGGCAGGGGTGCTGGCTGGGGGGCTGGGAGGCTGCAGCCTCCCAGCCCCCAGCAAGTCCTCACTCTATCTGGCTCTCTAGCGTTCGTTCTGCTGCTTCTCGGCTTCGGCTTCGGCTGCGGCGGCTGCTGCTGCTGGTTGCTGGTGCTGCCGGCGTCCCCCCGTGACGCCGCCCTTAAAAGCACAGTCTTAGCTCAGCTGAATCCCATCTGCCTATGCCCACACCCTATTCCAGGTGCCACACATCAGGCATGCATTCAGGACAAGGATCCATCATCTATCCTGATGGCGGAAGGGCAGAAAAGCCTGATATTTTCTTTACCCTACAGTCCACCCCTCAGGGTTTTCTGCCATACAGTCTATACATATATAACAATTTTCTAAGCAAACAAACAATGCAGCCATGGCCCACAAAAAGCAAATACATCAAATAACAAAATACAATATAACAAAATACAAAGAACACAAATAAGTCCAGCGCAGGGCACCAACCAAGTGCAAAAGACAATTATTGGTACCAGCAGATGAGCCACCACATCTGCTGCCGAAGGCACTGCTCATACGAGGGAGGGGAAATCACACACGGCATCTGCTATATCACACCAGGAGCCGTCAGGCTTCCTGGCCTTCTCTGGCTGTAGTCTCGGCTACAAGGCACACAACAGCATCCACCCCCAGATGCACTAGCTCTGGATTGGCAATTTTATTCTGTTGGGGGGTAATCGCCAACCCTCAGGGTTTCTGTCTGCAGTCGCTCCCAACACTCGGCCTTCAATGGCGCACCCATGCGACTCACAGACCCCTGCTCTCAAGCCAACCCACTGCACAAGCACATGGGTTGGGGATCCAAACTTTGCATTTGGCTTGGGCTCTACCCCAAGCCACATTCCCACCCGTCCCCCAAGGACGGGCTCCTCAGCTCCTCACCCTCACTCAAGAATGAGCAGGGCATCACCCATAGGTGATTTTACGAGACTCACAGGGCTTCAGCATACCCGGCTGCTTAACAGCCGCTTTAGGGCTTCTCAACTTAGCATCAGTACCAGCTTTTGCCACCTTAGATGGCTTTTCTCCTCCACCTGGCCACTGGGCATACACAGGCTGCTTTTGGCCATCTAGGCCCACTGGCCACCCCAGATTCTCAAAATAAACATAACACTGCTAAGGTCCTCCGCTTCTGGCGGGATTGTCAGTCCAAATCATCAGTTCATCTAGTCTATCAGTCCATTGGCCTCCCCTGCTTCAGCAATGGCCTGCTGCCTCAGGGTCATTGGCTGGTCCTTTCCGGTGTCGTTGGCTGGTCCTATCGGTGTCGTTGGCTGGTCCTATCCGTGTCATTGCTGGTCCTTTCGGGCGTCTCCTTCACGCAGGTCTCATCCTGTAGCTCGTGGACGTATCCATCTTCTATACCGCCATGGTGCCTCCAGCGTCGTCACAGGCAAAGTCTGTTCTCCTTAGTCCCTCCAGGTCTTCGAGAGGGCTCCCATACCCTTCTGCATGGATCTTGCCGACATACGCAATTGTAAGGGCAGGACCAGGCACAGTGCAGGTTTTCTGATCCCATGCAGATCGGGTAAGAGGAGGTCAGAGTCCTCAGTAGTTTTGCAGGTTTTTTATTGGGGTTCACCAGCATATGGAGGCAGGGGTGCTGGCTGGGGGGCTGGGAGGCTGGCAGGCCTCCCAGCCCCCAGCAAGTCTCACTCTATCTGGCTCTCTAGCGTTCGTTCTGCTGCTTCTCGGCTTCGGCTTCGGCTGCGGCGGCTGCTGCTGCTGGTGCTGGTGCTGCCGGCGTCCCCCGTGACGCCGCCCTTAAAAGCACAGTCTTAGCTCAGCTGAATCCCATCTGCCTATGCCCACACCTATTCCAGGTGCCCACCATCAGGCATGCATTCAGGACAAGGATCCATCATCTATCCTGATGGCGGAAGGGCAGAAAAGCCTGATATTTTCTTTACCCTACATATGTATATACATATGTTTGCATATAGCGAAAGGGACAGAATGATAGAGAAAGAATGATAAATATTTATTTGAAGGAGTTAGTTCACAAGATTATAGGGCTGGCAAGTCCAAAATCTACAGGGCAGGCTGACAGCCTAGAAATTCCTGCAGGAGTTGAAGTAGTGTCTTTAGCTAGAAGGCAACCTGGAATAAGAAAGCCTTCCTCTTTGGTGGATTTCAATTTTTTCCTTTTAGACCCATCAACTGATTAGATGTGGCCCACCTACATCAGGTGGGAAATTTATGCTACTCAGCCTACTGATTCAAGTGTTAATCTCATCCAAAAAACAGTCTCACAGCAGTGTCTAGATGGGTATCTACTGGGCACCCCGACAAAAGAACAAGCCAAGTTAACACATAAAATTAACCATCATAGCCTCCATTTCTGTAGCTGTGAAAGGGCTAATAACAGTACCCCTTTTATGCTTGCTGGAGAATTAAAAAGGACTGCTCCCTGTAAAGTGCCGAGACAGGTGCTGGCACTCACGCAGCCCTGTTAGCATTAACTGGCTATGCCTGCTACCATCCGGCAACCAGAGATGCCAAGGATGTCTGGTGTGTGCTGCTTTGAAGCTGCACAGACACTGAAGTGGGGTCACAGAGGTGTCTCCTGAGGCCAGGTAGAGGCAGATGCTTTAGTGCACAGGGTGAGCCTGTGTCCCCAGTGCAGCCTTTTATGAACCCTGCATTGGCCACTTTAAATTCCCCAGACATGCCCGCCTTTTCCTCCACACCTTGTAGCTCCCGCCCCTAAGGATCAAGCACCCCCACTCTGTGGGCCTATTCCTCAGCATGGGAGGCTGAGCGGGGGAGGCCATGCGCTCTTACCTCACTCTTCTAGCACGAATTGTGCAACATCTGCTCTTTTTAGGTATTTCTTCCCATACCCCAAGGTCCACAAAGCCAAGGACACTTCATACTCTTCTGAGGCAGCTTGTTTTGCCTGGAGATCAGCAGGTGCTAGTGGGGATCTGCCACCCGTGGCTCATGAGCCTTAGACTCGGCCACTGAGTGTCAGGGTCTCTCTGTAGAATGGGAATGATGCCCCGGGCAGTGGAGGGGAGGGGCTGATACCGTGAAAACAAGCAGCTAATAATCCATGGCTGTTGTTCCTCATTTAGCAGCCTCATTTAGGAACAAGCATAGAAAGAGTCTTCCCAGAGAGTGACAGTTCTGAGGACACCGTTTCTTCAATTAGAGTATTTCCGCCTTGAGCGTTTTGCAAGCAGGAGTCCACAGAAGTTCCCCCTTCATACCTCTTGCTCTAATTTTGTTAGTTGATTGACTTCAGAGAAATTATGCCATCACTTAGCTGTTTCTTTGCCTTTTTCCCTGTTTTCCTCCTGCTCCCTTTCCTCTTAATTTTTCTTTCTCCACTTTTCCCCTCTTGTATTCTTATACCCTGTCTCCCAATCCTTCTCTTCCTTCCTCAATATCTCTCTCTCTCTCTCTCTCTCTCTCTCTCTCTCTCTCTTCTCCCCACTGCCCCTCACCCCCACCCCTCCAGCCTCCATCTCTCTCTCTGGCATAGCGATTGAGTCATGAATAAAGAAAGTGTGAAATTTGTTTTCCTGAACCAGAGCTGCGACTTCAAACTAACAGAGAAGCTGTTTGCGAGAAAGGGACCTACAAGGATTTAGCACTTATCACAGGCACATCAGCATCTGGGCCGTGGACTTCCTGTTTATACAGCTCTCCTTCTCCTGGGAGGCTTAGCTGAGCCTGGCCAGCTGTGGCCTGGGCAAGCTGCCTAGCTCCCAAGCCCCAGGATCCCTCCAATGGGTGTCAGATCCAAACCTCTTATCCTCAGCCCCAGCCTACCCACTGGAAACCCTCCAGTGTCCAGCGACCAGCTCCCCAGTGCTCCCCAAATGTCAGCTGCTGAACACTGACTACTCACTCATACCCAGTTTGCCTCCATCAGAGGCCCCAAGGGCCTACACTGTGAGCAGGTTGCTTGTGCTAGGGTGTTCCTGACCCCTCATTCCTATCACATAGCAGGCCCGCCAGGGAGCATTGGCTACCTGGGCTTCTCGGGCCCTTTTGTCCTGGAGCCAGAAACCCACATGTCTGAACTGAAAAATGCTTGGCAAGTCATCCGTACATCCAACCCTCACCCTCTTCTAGGGTCCCGGTGACACAGATGGAAGAAGATGAGGCTCTGTCCCTTACACACTTAGTTCACAGACATTGAACTATCAAGAAAATTTCAAATTATGATAATGGTGTGAGGTTAATAAGAGGTGCAGCAGCAGGTCTGAGGAGGAGAGGGTGATCTGCCTGGTGGGAGGAGATTTGAGTTGAGGGTGAGCAGGGACCCCCATGGGAAGTTGTAGAGGTCAGTGCCCCAGACACAGGGAATAATCAATGCCAAGATCCTTAGGAAGGTCCCAGCTGGGCTTGGGCTAGGGCCAGAGAGGCTGGCTGGTGGGTGATGAGCGAGGAGTGGTTTTTGATGAGCACTGGAAGGTTACCAGAGGTGGAGCTCATATGACCCAGGGACTCTGCAAAGATGTTTGGATTTTATTCTAAAACCACAGAGAAACCATTAGACAATCTCACTCAGTGAGAAAGCTGGGAACTAGTATGTATTTTAAAGGTTGAACTGGCTGTTGGGAGCAGTTGGGCGCCCTGGTAGTGGGTCTGGAGCTGTAGAGAACCCCGCTGTTTGGCACGTGTGGTGTAGCTGGGCTGTGGGCTGCCTGGGGTGGCCTTGGGCCATGGCCCAGCAGCTACACAGATGCTGCACACAGAATTTTCTTCATCCTCCTCAGAACTGGGCTACAGAGGAGCAGAGGGAGAGTGGCTAGGGAGAAATAGAATCAAGAGTATAGTGCATGCTATGGCGCCCCAGCTGCTCCCCGAGTGCCCTCTGAAAGGTTCCCTGGAGAGAATTCACTCCCAGTGCATCTGAGTTGGATGAGGAAGTGGCTTTGATTTTTCAGGCCGGGTGAGAAATAGCTCCCAACCAACCATTTCTACCTTCATATCTATGACCCCCTTAACATCAGCATTGAGCCCATTGTGCTGACTCACAAAGGCCTAGTGGCACCTTCTACAGGTGGACACAGTGGTTAGATGGACAGTGAAGATGGGGTCCTCTGTAGGGCGATTGTTCCTGTGTCGATGGAGAGGCCCAACAGGGGACTGGCCTTGAATCTCATTCAGGAAAAGCCTCCTCCTGAACAGCAGTGACTTAAAATGGCCTCAACACCACCTCACGGAGACAGATACCAAGCCCTCGGGACCAACAAGAGGCTTGCCTCCACAACCACCTACTGACAGCCACTATTAGAGGTCTTTCTTCCTCAAGCATCAGGGGATGATACCTCTGTGTATGAAGTGAAGTATAAATGATTGCAAATGCTGCAGATTTTCTGCTAACAGTGACAAAGACCTTGGTAGGGGGGCTTTTATCACCCCAAGTCAGAGCAAGCTGGGAGTTAGGCAGTCTGGCACACCCCAGTGGATGGACAGAACAGGGGCTGAAGATAGTAAGGAACACTACAGCCAGACTGGGACACTCATGACTCTGTGGTCACATTAGTTCTTTAGCAGGAAACTAGAAGCAGATACACTATAAACCACCTTACTATACCGTCCACATCAATTGTTCTATACACAGAATAAAGTTTAATAATTATAATAAGAATTGGATCCATGTTCTGAGCACCTCCTGGGTATTTACTATGCTAAACTTTTTTTTTTTTAAAGATTTATTTATTTATCTATACAAGCACCGGTACAGTCAGAAGCGTGGGAGGGTGAGAGAATTCACCAGAGCCAGAGCAGGGAGCAGAACAGACACACTGACAAAACACACTGCTGAGGGGAGCAGCGGGTGGCAGGAGAGGTCTGCAAGCCATGTGGTCAGGGATTGAACCGGCACTGCAGAGGCTGCGGGCAGCTTCGCAACCCAGCGCTCAACCGCTGCGCCATCGGGGAGGCCCTTACTATGCTAAACTTTTAATATATGTTATCTCTTTTAGTTCTTCCCACAAGTAATATTCTGCCAATGATATGGTTGAGGATCAGAGAGGTTAGGTGACTTGTCTGAGGTCACACAGGCTCAGCCTAGGCTGAACTCCAGCCCGGGACTCCACATCCTGGGCATATCCTTCAAATTAGATGCAAAGTATGGAGTTAGAACAGACTAAATAAAGTTATAATGTTCTCACTCTAGTGTGAATTAAGTCATTCTCAGCAAATCCTTTTGGCATCATCATACCTCATAACTGAGTTCAAATCTCCCCCTGGGTATTTTTATGTACAGATGCAGGGAACTAGGTCAGCTCTCTGTCCTCACTGGGATTGAAACTGGGTCTAGAGTGAGCCAGGTCAGGAAGCAGCCCCCTGCAACAGGCTGAAAGCTATCTTTCCTTATTCTATATCTTTGTTGTTTGTAGTTGCTATGAAAGGCACATAGTCTTGTTAGGGAGGCATCATGGACAACAAAACCCACAAGTATGAAAGAGTGAGTGTAGCAGCCAGAGTCTTAGCAGAAAACAGATGGCACACTCAAGTAGGATTGTTCAGAGGAGCTAATAAAGGGACTCCTTACAAAGGTGTAGGTCACCTCCTCTTGAGAAGGGGGAAGGGAGAACAGTCACCAAGTGCAAAATCAGAGAACACTCTAGGGCCTCCCTGGAGGCGCAGGCGGTTGAGTGCTGCACTGTGAAGCTGTCCACAGCCTCTTCCCACATGGCGCGGCAGACCTCTCCTGTCTCGCCCGCTGCTCCCCTCAGCAGTGTATTTCATCAGTCTGCCTGTTCTGTTCCCCACTGTCCCTGGTGAATCCTCTCACCCTCCCACACATCTGGCCTGTACCCCAGTTCTTGTATAAAAATAAATCTTTAAAAAAAAATCAGAGAACACTCTGGACAGAGTTCCCTGCTTCTCTCAGCAAAAGCCCAGTGACCTGAGCTAAGGCTCCAGGGAATAAACAGCCTGACCTCCCCTCTCACACCCTGTTCATCTCCTGCCAGTGATGCAGCGAGCAGTGCTGGTGGGGTTGGCCGCCAGTGCAGAGGTCGGCCCAGGAGAGCGGGGCTGGGTCTGGAAGCAGCAGGAGATATCTGGCATAGTCACCCAGAATCTCATCCCATAAAGCAACCTCTGTGGGAGGTCTTGTCTCTGAATACCATCTTAAGGACTGAGTCCCAGAATACTCACTGAATCCGTGTGGTTCCTTGGACTGACGCCCCTGCCGCCATCTGCCCTCAAGGTCTGCAGAGAATTGATTAGAATGAAGTCTGCTGGGCACTCTCAGAGAATCTCATTAATCAAATAAGAATGATAGAAACATGTGTGAGGGTGAGGGGAGGCTGCGACTTGGAGGCTGGTTTCCCAGTGATGGGCTAGAAAGTGAGCAGCAGCCAATGGGCAGGCCCCTGCCTGCCAAGGCACCAGCACCAGTCCTCACACACCACAGCAGGTGCCCCTCCAACCCCCACCCCCACACTCCCGGACCCTCCCTGCTCACTCTCCACAGCCACTGACAGCTCCTGTGCCACCAGGTGAGGCAGCAGGAGGCCAGGTGTGGAGGCCCAGAAGGCCTAGTTTTAAAGCAAGCCTTGTGACTGCTGACTGTTGGACAGAAGTGGGGGTGGGCCTGCAGCCAAGGAGTCACAGGTGACGCTGGAAGTTTGGCTCCAGCAACTGGCAGAGCCATGAGGCTCACCGAGCTGGCACAACTGGAAGGCAATGTCTTTGACCTGGCAAGGAGGTTGTAAAGAATCAAGGGTTTTTCACATTTGGGTTTTATCTACACAGTTTGAGATGCTTTTACTTTTCCAGCAGGTAATTGAATAAGTGATTTTGAAGATCGGCTGTGAAGTCAGGGTAGAAAATATACACCAGGGGTTCTCTCAGCATCTGGCCCACAGAGCTGCCAGATCCCAAAGGTGCAACAACTGGTCTCTGGAGGTTCACCTACCTCCTCGGAGGCTGGATTGCTCTTCCCTCTCTCAAATGCTCTCATGCTTGTGAGAGCAGATGGAATGGAGGGTCTGGGAGGAAGAGACACACTCCCTGGGTTCAGGATGTCTTGTTTCTGAGTGGTTGGGGCAGAACGGAGGGATTGGGAACAAATCAAAGAGAACTGGGGCCCAGAACAGCTTTGGAGATATTCCCTAGAGTTGGTTCAATGCCAAACCCTGGGAGGGGAGGACAGTCTGGCCAAGACCCTCTCCAGGGCTTCTCAGGGCCAGTTTCAAAAAAGTGTGAGCTCAGCCCCAACCAGTCCCATTAATCCTTTTAGTTCGATAAGGTGCTTCAAGAGCCAGCAGTTCTGGGGTTTCAGGTCGAGTCTCCAATGGTAGATCGCAAGGGCCAGGGAGGTCACTGGCATTCAAGGGTAAGAAAGACACTTTTAGGACATCACAGGTAGTGACAGAAACAGGAATCATTTTACATGCCTTCTGTGTTCAAGTTTGCCCCAGTCCCATGCTGTCTGGTTTTATGGAGGGTTCATTAGAAATGGAAAGTATCTCAGGGCTTCCCTCTGGGGGAGGAAACAAATTTGGAGTAGATGAGGCCCTAGAATGTGAGTGGGCTAGAGGCACACTGGTGTGGGCTGATGTAACCCAGGAACCAGGTGCCCAGCAGCACCCCAGCCAAACAAGTATTGGTGACATGTTTAAATAAGAAACTGGCCCAACCAAACTCAACTCTTTTTAACCCAACAAGAGTCCATTAAGGTTCTGAGGCCCAGAGCAGCTCTTCTGTGAGGAAAGACACCGATTGTATCCGAAAATCTTAGGTTATCAAGAAAATTACAAAGATCTCACGTGGCTTAAAATTGAGTATTTAATATATTTTTTATAATTTTTTTATTATTTCATTTGTTTCATGTCTTCAACTTTGTTTATTAACACTTCGAGCTTCTGCACATCCGTGGCATCTGTTCTCATTAGGAATGGCCAAGTCCGGGGATTCAGGGGCCTGTATTTCTGCTTCCAGGTTCTGGGATGCTCAAAGGTACAGGATCCTGCCTTTTCTTGCCCTCCGCCTCTGGGTCTGTCCCAAGACTTTCAGTCAGGTCAGAGCTGCCCCTAAGGCAGGAAGTGGCCCCCTGGCTCCTCCAGTCTGTGGGTTTGACTGGCTCCTTGAGATGGAGTTCCTCCTAAGTGTCTGCAGTTCCTGCCATGATGCCAAGCCCTAACCTGCTGGAGATGCCTTTTTCTTTCTTGTTTTGTTTCACTTTGATGCTGAACCGTGTAAAAATGTGAACAAAAACAATGGGGATGGAACACTTCAGTGCTGGGAAACACAATTTGTTCCACCTTGATCTGATTCCATCATAACAGCTCATGGCATGTTTTGGGGAAAGAGGAGATGGCCATCTTATCTCCAAATTGCAGGGGACTTGTCTGTGCACCATTTTTTTTTTAAAGGTTAGCATTTTATTTTATTATTTTTTAAAAGATTTATTTATTTATTTATTTATACAAGCGCTGGGTACAGTCAGAAGCGCAGGAGGGTGAGAGAATTCACCAGAGACAGAGAGGGGAACAGAACAGGCAGACTGACGAAATACACTGCTGAGGGGAGCAGCAGGTGTGGCAGGAGGAGGTCTGTCGTGCCATGTGGGACCCTCGCCAGTGGCCAGGAATCGAACTGGTGCTATAGATGCTGCGGCCAGCTTCAGCCCAGCGCTCAACCGCTGCGCCCACCAGGGAGGCCCATTGTCTGTGCATCTTTTGAAGAAACTTCTGGGTGAGGACCAAGTTGAGAAGTTGAGGGGTAGTATGGTAGGCCTCAGGGTAGGGCTCTGTGTCTCTTATTTTACTCGGAAATCATTTATTTATTTATTTATTTTTTGGATGCGACCATCTGGCTGCTCTGAAAAGGGACCAGACTTTTTACAGTGGCATGAGGTGGCACAGGGGCCTCCTGGCAAGAGAGCTGGCAGAATGAATTTGCTGAAGCTGGAACATTTAGGAGTGAAGGATAAAAGCTGGGGATCTGAATTTCCAAGACCATACATGTTCAAAAATCAATGGTTTGTGAAGCACTGAAAAATTAAGAAATGGTGACACTGAGATGAAAGATTTCCAGTTCACAGGTAAAGAGGCAAAAATGGTTTCCAACCACATAATTGGCAACACGCTTATAGTTAGATGTGCCCCGTAGGCCAGAACTTCCCAGGGGTGGGTAGGTCTGAGGAGCTGCTGTAGGTGGATGAGCCTCAGCGGTGGCACTTACATAACCCCAGCTGTTCGTTTAAATATTCTATTCTGTTCAGTAATTACAATGCCTTGCAGTGAGTTAGTGGTGACCCCAGGAAGATGTAGGAGCTTAAAACTTTCAAGCAATTAGGGTCTCCCTGATGGCGCAAGGGGTTAAATGACCATACTATAAAGCAATCTGCAGCCTTGGTGGCATGAGTTCGATCCTCAGCTGGCTAGGGAGCAACCCACATGGCACAGCAGACCTCTCCTGTCTCATCTGCTGCTCCCCTCAGCAATGTATTTCAGTCAGTCTGCCTGTTCTGTTCCCCACTCTGTCTCTGTCTCTGTCTCTGTCTCTCACCTCCCACATCTCTGGCCTGTACCCCAGCTCTTGTATGCATAAATAAATAAATCTTTAAAACAAAAAAAAAAAAAGAAAACTTCCAAGCAATTGGGTAGAGCAGGTGTGTCTTGCTGATGGGCCCTGGGGCAGGGGACTGGCCCATGCCCCTGTTGAGTGGGATAGTCTATAGGAGCGCTGACCTCAGTCAGGTGGGCCCAGGAATGGGTCTGTGGCTGCAGAAAGACTAGCGAAAGGGGGAAGCAGCAGGCTAAGTAGGAGGAATGGACTGGGGGCCAGTGTGCCCTGAGAACTAAGCATGAGAATTTGGATGATTCTTGAACCCTAACTTCATGAGAATGTCCTCCCTCGGGTACAACAGGCCACGCCAGTAAATGGGAGACAGGCCTAGGAGGAAAATTCCAGGTAAAGGGCCTTCAATCCTTTATCACGGCCCAGCCTCCAGCAAAGAAGCATCCCCACACAAGCAGCTGAAGGGACAAATGTCACCAGGAGCACCTGGCAACCCACTCAAACAGGTTTGACAATAGATGGTGGACATAGAAGGCAGGCAGGAGAGGGGACCGAGGAGGGAGAGGGCGAGAGGAGCAGGATAGTTTAAAGCCATTCTAGGCATGCGATTAGCAGAATCCTCAAACTCATTCATTCTTTGATAAGATGACGAATTAATCATTCACACTAGGGCACTCTGAGAGAGGAAGGTACTAACAGTCATTCCTCGGGACAACAGGCAAATGCTGGGGCTGGCATGTACGGGCACAGCCGTGTGGTCACTCTGTTCTTTAAGGATGTTGAAAGGGCATCTGAATAGCATCACTGATACTTTTGATTACTCAGGGGATAATCCCCGAGATCCCCCTTTTTGGAACTTTGTGGTTCAAGTCCTCCCTTTCTGGGAACTTAGGCCCTTTCTCCTGGCAGCTTCTGGGTGCAGATCTAGCAGGTAAGTGCACAGTAACCATCTTGGAAAGGTCAGGGGTCACTTCATGAGCCCTCCATTGGAATTGGATTCCTTGAAAAGGCATCGAGGCAGGGATCTCCTGCCACTTGAGATCATCTGTTTTGGCAGCTGCAGAGAACGTGACTTTTGGGTAAGATCTGGGTTTGTTATTCTAGAAAAGCAGACTGTGAATTGAACCCTTCCTAGAAGGCTCAAATCCCAGCCTTTTTCTGCAGAGTACATTGATGGAGATTGGAGTCAGAGTTAACCTAATTCCAGAACTAGCTCAGCATATAAAGCATCAGGCACTTCCCTGAACCTTTCTTATCTACTTTCTGTGTCTGGGATCAGTGCCACCTGATAACACATATTAGCCAGATGCCTCACCCTGCAAGGACTGCACTTGATTCTGATGTCATAGCCTAGACCAGAGGGCTCAGTAGAGGGGAGCATTTTGGTTCTAAGACACCATCATTTAATTTAAAGCCAACAGTCCTTTAGGAAAGGAAAGAAAAATAGCCATTAAATGATTACTGCAATGGTAAAATATAAATTCATTTTAGAAACATTAGAATTTTTTTAAGTTATCAAGACAAGGAAATCTAGTGTTAGCTTCTCATTTATTTCCTTCTATCCATATTCATCTTTTTATGTACACAAGGCCGGTGCTTTTTTTTTTTGGTCCACAACCAATAAAAATTGCATTTGACGTTATGAAATACACACACAGACACACGTGTGTACAGTGTTTTTCCATTAGTGGGTGTGCAAAGACCAATGTTTTACAATTTATTTTCTCTTTTCTGTTCAATGTCATTTCATCTTCAATAATTGCTGTTTCTGACTTACTATACTATACCACTTTCATAGCCACAGGTTGCCCAGCATTTTCTCTAAATGGACTCTCTCTTAACCCCTTGACATACCTTTGGGTCAGAGAGGAAAGCCTGGGCCCAGAGCCCGACAACCCCAACCCACACTGCCTCTGCCTGGGACATATCTTTGCAAGCTACAAGGACAGGTGGTTTGGTGTATTGACACCAAACAGCCTAGGAGCAGATGTGACCTCCCAGCTCTGAGATGCGGAGGCTCCACAGTCGCTCCATGGTTGCTTCTCCCGAGCAACATCCCCAATTAGATGTTGTCTCTGTTGATCACACGGGAGCAGGCTGGCATTTCATGGGACTATTTGGGGGAATTAAAGAAGACTGTGCCTGGACCCATGTGTGGCAGGCCCAGGCTGCCCCAGGATTGTCCACTGGATGGCAAGCGCCTGAGCAAGGCCTGTGTTTGAGCCTAGAGGGAACTCTGTCCTGCCTACTTAAGGAAACACAATGAATACATTAGCCTCCAGTTCTCCTTGGCCACCTTGAGGGGAGGGGGCAGGCCCACACCTCAGGCTGGGCAGGTGCTCTTGCCAAGGAAGAACTAGACAGAGCTGGTCCCTGGCAGGTCTCATTCCCAGGTGCCAAGGCCCAACAAGGCACTGGGGCTTCTCATCGTGGCCTGAAGGAGCACTGCCTCCCCAAAGCTCAGGAATGCCCAGAATGGTTCTTTCCTCACGGCCTACCAGCCCATGTGACTTGGGCCAATGTCCCATGTACAGGGAAATGCCTGGGAAGAGGCCACGGCAAGGTGAGCCTATGGCTGCCTCTGGGCCCTGCCAGGCTGACTGGGACCAGTCACTCCTCCTGAGCAACCTCCTCAACTACAGTGCAGAGCCTGGCTGCTATCCACCCTCCAGAGTCCTTGACCTCTCCCCTCACTTCCTCCCAGGACACTGGTCCTCCCTCCCAGTCTGTCTGTGAGCAACTGCCTGAGGTCTAGCCCTCAGCATAGGGGACAGACTGAGTTCCTACTCACATTGGGGCAGGAGAGTAGGAACAGCTTGGAGAACTCTGGAAGCAAAGTATGTGCTAACAGAAACACAGGCTATGGGGGGCCTCAGTGTCTTCTAAGCCTGAGAAATACAGAGTGGAGATTTCCTTCCACACGGCTATCAGGCAATATACATGGACACTTGAAATTTCTAGAAAAGAGGTATGGTTTGCCTTTTAAGAAAGAAGTCCAGAAAAAACATGGACATAGGGTAAAGAGAATGTCTTTTGCCTTCTAAGGATCAGCTGATTAGGAGACCAAGTATATCCCTAGAATTCTTGCCTATGATTAGTGTGATTAAAATGGCCTGCGTTCCACTAACCACCAGAGCTAGGATTATGTAAACTTTGTGTGTTAGGTTTTGAGGGAAGAAAACCAAGTCTGGAACATTTCAAAATGATAACA
>NW_023601511.1:0-19306 GCF_014898055.3 Talpa occidentalis
TTGCTCCTTGTCAAAGATTAGTTGACCATAAATCTGTGGATTTATTTCTGGATTTTCTATTCGATTCCATTGGTCTGTTCTGTCTGTTCTTGTTCCAATACCATGCAGGTTTGATGATTATGGCTTTGTAGGATAGTTTGAAGTCTGGGAGTGTAATGCCTCCATTCCCTTCTTTTTTTTCAGGAGAGCTTTGGCTATTCGGGGTTTTTGTGATTCCATATGAATTTCATCAATAATTGTTCTATTTCTTTGAAGAATGACATTGAAATTTGATTGGAATAGCATTGAATCTGTATATTGCTTTTGAAGGATGGCCATTTAATAATGTTTATTCTTCCCATCCACGAGCAGGGGATGTCTCTCCATTTCTTTGTGTCTTTTCTATTTCTTTAACAGGTTTTATAGTTTTCTTTGTATAGGTCCTTTATCTCTTTTGTTAGATTTATTCCCAAAATATTGATTTTTTTTGTTTCAATAACAAAAGGGATGGTTTTTGTTTTTTGATTTCTTCTTCTTCAGATTTATTGTTTGTGTATAGGAGGCTACTGACTTTTGCATGTTGATTTTGTATCCTGCCCCTTTACGAACTGATTTGATGAGTTGAATTAGCTTTTCTGTGGAGTTTTTGGGGTTCTCTATGTATAATATCATATCGTCTGCAAATAGTGATAGTTTGACTTCTTCTTTCCTATTTGGATTCCTTGGATGTCTTCTCTTGTCTTATTGCCCTGGCTAGGACTTCCAGTATTATATTGAAAACCAGTGGTGAGAGTGGACATCCTGTCTTGTCCAGATCTTAATGGAATTGCTTTCAGCTTTTCACCATGAGAATGATGCTGGCTGTTGGTTGTCAAGATGGCCTTTATGATGTTGAGGTATGTTCCTTGTTATCCAAGAATTTCAGGGCTTTTATCATGAATGGGTGTTGCACTTGTCAAGCCTTCTCAGCATCTATTGCTATTATCATATGGTTTTTATATTTCTTTTTGTTGATGTGTTGGATAACGTTGATTGATTTTCGGATGTTAAACCATCCTTGTGCCCCTGGAATGAATCCAACTTGGTCGTGGTGAATTATCTTTGGATACATTGTGGATTCTGATAGCTAAAATTTTATTGAGGATTTTTGCATCAGTGTTCATTAGGGAGATTGGCCTGTAGTTTTCCTTTTTTGTTGTTGTCCTTGTTCGGTTTTGGTATTAGTGTAATGTTGGCTTCATAGAAAACGTGTTGGTATTGTCCCTTCCTTCTCAATTTTTTGGAAGAGTTTGTGAAGGATAGGCACTAATTCGTCTCTGAATGTTTGGTAGAATTCATTTGTAAATCCATCAGGTCCTGGGCTTTTGTTTTTGGGGAGGTTTTTGATTACCATTTCAATTTCACTGCTTGTAATTGGTCTGTTTAGGTGTTCTATTTCTTCTTTATCTAGCTTTGGGTGATTGTAGAGTTGTAGGAATTTGTCCATCTCCTCTAGATTGTTGAACTTGTTTCCATATAACTGTTCATAGTAGTTACTGATTATTCTTTTGATTTCTGCTGTGTCCGGTTGTGATTTCTCCCCTTTCATAGATGATCCTGTTTATTTGTGCTTTCTCCCTTTTTTCCTTTGTGAGCCTGGCTAGGGGTTTGTCTATTTATTGATTTTTTCAAAGGACCAGCTCTTGGTTTCATTGATCTTTTGGATTGTTTTTTAGTTTCAATTTCATTTATTTCTGCTTTGGTTTTTATTATTTCTTTCTTCTACTGGTTTTGGGGTTTTTTTTGTGTTCTTTTTCTAGATCTTTGAGCTTCGAGATTAGGTTGTTTCTTTGAGTTCTTTCTTGTTTCTTGATGTGAGCTTCTATTGCTATATATTTTCCTCTTATTACTGCTTTTGCTGCATCCCATACATTTAGGATATTGGTGTCCTCCTTGTCGTTCAATTCAAAAAATTTTTTAATTTCTTCTTTGATCTCCTCATTAGTCCAGTGGTTTTCCAGTAGTGTGGTTTTTAATCTCCATGAGGTAGGAAAGTTCCTTGCCTTCTTTTTATGGTTTAGTTCTAGTTTGATGCCTTCATGGTCAGAAAAGATGGTTGGTATGATTTCAATCTTGGTGTATCTGTTGATGTTTGTCTTGTGCCCCAGTATGTGATCGATCCTGGAGAATGATCCGTGTGCGCTTGAAAAAATGTGTACTCCGTTTTTTTGGGGTTTAGTGTTCTATAGATGTCTGTTAAGCCCAATTGCTCTAGGTCCTTATTTAGAGCTTTGGTTTCTTTACTTATTTTTTGTCTTGTTGATCTATCCATTGTTGATAGTGGTGTGTTGAAGTCTCCCACTACGTATGTGTTTTCTCTGATGTCTGTTTCAGAGAGACAACAGTTGTCTGATATATTTTGGTGCTCCTTCGTTTGGTGAGTATATGTTAATGAGTGTTATTTCTTCTTGAAGTATTGTCCCCTTGATCATAATGTAGTGACCATTGGGGTCTCTTTTTATCTTTTTGAGTTTGAAATCTGTTTTATCTGATATAAGTATAGCTGTTCCTGCTTTCTTTTTTGGCCCATTTGCTTGTAGGATTGTTTTCCATCCTTTGACTTTGAGCTATTTTTATCTTTTGTAGCTAAATGTGTTTCCTGGAGACAGCAAAAGGTTGGTTTTGTTTCTTAATCCAGGCTGCAACTCTGTGTCTTTTTATTGAAGAGTTTAGTCCATTTACATTTAGAGTTAATATTGATATGTTAACATCTGTATTTGCCATTGTGTTTGTCTTTCCTTTGATTTTATTTATTTATTCTTTTAATAACTTTTTTTTTTTTTTGGCCTTCTTTCATTGTTATTCGTCCCTCTGAGGTTCTGGCTTTAGGACTCCTTGTAGTATTTTTTGGAGTGGGGGTTTATTTGCAATGAAATTCCGGAGTTTCTGTTTGTCTGGGAAGGTCCATATTCTTTCTTCAAAGAGGAAGGAGAGCTTTACGGATAGAGTATTCTTGGTTGGCATCTGTTTTCTTGGAGTCTGTTGACTATGTCCCTCCACTCTCTCCTTGCCCGTAGTGTTTCTTCGGAGAAGTCTGATGTCAGCCTGATTGGCTTTCCTTTGAATGTTATCTGTTTTCTTCCCTCTTGCCAGCTTCATTATTTTTTCCTTGTCCTGGATTCTTGGGAGCTTTACTATTATGTGTCTTGCTGTATTTTTTTCTTTCGTCGTGGAAGTTTGGTGTTCTTCTTGCTTCTTGTATATCAATTTTCAGCTCCTTCTTCACATTTGGGAAGTTCTCTTCAATTATCTCTTTGAATATTTTCTCTGTTCCTACTTCTCTCTCCTCTCCTTCTGGTATTCCTATAACTCTTATATTTCCTTTCCTCATGGAGTCAGATAGTTCCCGAAGTCTTTCTTCATTCTTTTTCCTTCGTACTTCTCTTTCCTTTTCTGTTTTGGTTCTTTTTATTTCTGTGTCTTCAAGAGCACTTATTCGTTCTTCCATTTCATCAATTCTGCTTTCATTGCTTTCCCAGAATTCTTTAGTTCTTCCACTAATTCTTTGATCTCCTGCATTTCTTTTACTTCCCTCTTTAGGGACTCAATTTCATTCTTCTGATCGTTGATTATTTTTCCCTTATCATTGTTTTCCTTTATGACTTCTGTCAGTTTTTTAATCACGGCAATTTTAAATTCTCTTTCTGGAAGGCTCAGAAGTTCTTCCAAGTTACTGTCGTTGCAATCTGGGGGCTGGTTTTCTTTTTGTGGTGTGCTTTTTCTCTGGAGAGTTGCTAGGTTGCGTGTGGTTCTTCTCCTCCCTACTGTCTGTTTTCTAATTTGCCGTATGCGTTGGGACACTGTGTTGTTGGGACTGGCCGGCATCTTGGGTGGGCTTCTCTTCTCCCCTCTGGTTCCTCCTGGAGTCATCGGCAGCCCGGGCTGTGTGCGCGTCTCCCGGGGTCTTTGTTCTTCTCTAATGGCGCCCGGAGCCGTTCGCTCACCGCCGCGGCGAATCCTGCAGGGTTCTCCACAGCTCCCGTTCACGGGGTGTGGTGGCTGAAATAGTTCCTTTCCACTCACAGTCCCGCTTGCTGCGTCCGTTTTTCTTGTTGGCCGTTTTGGTTTGTTGTTTCCTCCCCTCTGCCGGTCGGAGAGTGCCGCCTCTGTGGGCGGGGGAGGGGAGCAGGGTTCTGCGCTTCCCTCCCTTCTGGTCCTCTTTTATGGCCACTTTCTTCTTTCCTAGTTTACTAATTCTGCCACTAATGTCATTTCTGGGTCTACTTCAATTGATCCATGTTTGTGTTTTCCTCTTTTTTAAAAGGTCTCGTATTTTTAATTGGATGGCAGGCATTTTAGATTTTCACATTGTTGGGTACGGTATAGATTTTGTTTTTACAACATTATTGAGTTTTGTTCAGAAACATGTTGAAGTTATCTATTAACATGTTGCTCCTTTGGGGTCTTATTTTTAGGTGTTACTAAGTGGTAGCAGAGTTGATTTTCCTGAAGTCAATTTTCCCTCATGGTTATTTAGGTTGAAGATGTCAAATGCACATTTCAGAGAGTGGGAAGATCGTGTTGTCATTCTTCCATCTCATATAACACTTTATCATATGAGCCCATGAAGAATGACACAGAGCAGTGTATTTCTGCAGACAGTAGTCCCCATTCAGTGTTGATTAATATTTAAATTCTTTTTTAAGATTTATTTATTATGCATACAAGAACTCGGGTACAGGTCAGAGGCATGGGGGTGAGAGGACCCACCAGAGACAGAGTGGGGAGCAGAACAGGCGGATTGACTGAAATACACTGCTGAGGGGAGCAGCAGGTGAGACAGGAGAGGTCTGCTATGCCATGTGGGTAGCATCCTGGCTGGGGACTGAATGAATGCAGTGCTGCAGTGGCTGAGAATAGCTTCTTAGTGGTGACAACTTAACCCCTTGCGCCACCAAGGAGGCCCCCGACGTTTAAATTCTTAATGTTTGACCCATGTTGTCATTTGCTTAATGCTTGTGGTGGATAGATACAGCTAAAAATATCCAAAGGGCTGACTTGGATAACCTAGAAATAGATTACAATATCTAAAAACTGATTGATTTTTTCATACTGGTTAAAGTGCTTGACTCTTGCTAGAAGCAGATTTCCATGTTTTAAAAATAAAATGCAGATTTTAATATTGCTCTGAAATCTCTGACACTATTTTATATGCCAAATGTGCTTGCTTTTTATATTGCAAATTTCTAAAATTATTCTGTCATTTTGCAGTCAAGGATATATCTGTGTAGTGTAATATAATCACAAACTAGCTAAAGACCAGGCCCATCATGTCGTCCTATTATTCTGTATGTAGGTTTAGGTTACTTCTAATGAAGAGATTAATTCCACATATTCAAGTTAACAGATATTTACCAGGCAGGTTTATGGGATGGAAATGCTTACAGATCATCCAATGCTTACAGATTGGAGAGTGGTATGAAATACACTTGTAATATATTTTCTTAGTTATTTTTATCTGTTAGGCTTATAGACCTATAAATAAAAGTGGTGGGTTTCCCAAAGGAATTAAGATTCAGCTTATGAGTTTATTTTATGTAGCCTTCATTCTACCTGTACAACACCTCAAGTCCTAACACAGGCAAATATAAAGCAACATCCTATTTTATTTTATTAGTGTATTTTACAACAATTGTGCTGCTGCACCTCCCCCTGCAGTGACCTTTAGGGCTAATGGCTTTCACCAGGGTCCCTAGGTCTGGCTGGGCAAGGAACCAGCACGCAGGGGAGTACAGCAAAGTTCCCTGAAGACATAGAAGAGACAGACCTATCAAAAGATAACGACCACCAGGAGCCACCACAAAAATGCTGACCAAAAGGAGCCTTATCTCGTCTCCTCAGACCTACAAACTTTATCCCTTCACTCTCTTTCTAAAACTTCTTCCTTCTCCTCTGTAAAGGTCATTGATTGCTAAATTAAAGAAACATGAAATCTAGTAACAAGGATGACTCAAATGAAACACCACTAAACCTTGTGTAACAACAAAATTGTTAGTTCAATAATTGCTCTGTTACATGTTAAAATTCCTTAGCTTTGATCCCTAATGAAAAAATGTTATTACATAAAAATAATAAGTGCACCTGTTAAAATTAATAATGATTAAGGAATTTGGTGGTTAGCTAGGAGAAAATGTAATTATATAAAACAAAAGACAAAACTAATGGTCTGACTGCTTAGGAATGTGCCTAGATCCAAATGTAACTCTGGACATAAATCACTGCCTTGTCAATGATAAGTTAAACCTATGAGCCAACTGCTTTAGTTCACTGATAACCGATCCTATGCCTTTAGAAAAACATAGATACTGGCCACTAACTTAAATAAAATTACACTCAGTTTTCCACTTTCTTGAGGTGTGTCTGTGTGTCATTTATTCACCGAATCCCTGACCACCCTGCGCAGTCTCTCAACCCTGAGTCGGCCTCCTCGTTCACTGCTGTGCTGGTCCGTGGCATTGTGCAGATATACAAGTTTCAGAGATCAAAAACACCCAAGGGGGCCTCCCCGGTGGCGCAGCGGTGGAGCGCTGGGTTGCGAAGCTGCCCGCGGCCTCTGCAGCGCCGGTTCGATCCCCGGCTGCTCCCCGGCCACCGGAGGAGGGTCCCACATGGCGCGCAGACTTCTCCTGCCGCCCGCTGCTCCCCTCAGCGGTGTACTTCGGTCCTTCTGCCTGCTCTGCTCCCCGCTCTGGCTCTGGTGAATTCTCTCACCCTCCCGCACTTCTGACTGTACCCAGTGCATGTATAAACAAAACAAACAAACAAGCAAACAAACAAAGAAAGAAAAACATGCCTCTATAAAAAAAAAAAAAAAAACACCCAAGGTCTTGAAGACTTTACCTCCTGTAAAATGCTTTTTGAAACGTGGTTCTGTCTTCCAATCTAAAAATACAGCACTACCCTGGAATGAACAAAGATTTCTCTCTTCTCAATTTACAAGTAAATCCATTGTTAACCCACTTCACCTCTTGACCAGTAAAGGACTGATTTATGATTGAAGGTCAATGAGTCTATCTGAGGCCATTTCTATAAGGTCAAGAAAAAAAGTACAGAAAAACTAGTACATTGTGCATAGTTTAATGCAAATTAAATGAACTGAGCTGCATTATACTATATCACATCAATCCTAAGGAACCATCTGACAGTGCAAAACATATGTCCATGGTGAGACTGATGCCAAAAGCAAGCAATTACTTATTCCTCCAAAAGAACCTTGGTCAAGATGATTGGCAATGGTCAGCATGGCACACTTGTCTCCTAATAATTTTGCTGAATTCCCATTTATAAATAACTACTTGTCCATTTATCTCCTGCATTTTCCTCCAATCAATTTTCAAGTCCATTTCTTTGTTGGCATGAATATATTATTCTATGCTATGGGACACAAACAGCAAAACCCAAATATCACATATGTCTTTATAACAAAAGAATGTTAAAACAGGGCCTCCCTGGTGGCACATGGGGTTAAGCGCCATACTATGAAGCAATCGGCAGCCTCTGCAGCATGAGTTCGATTCCCTGGCCAGCCAGGGGGCTACCCATATGGTGTAGCAGACCTCTCCTGTCCAGCCAGCTGCTCCCCTCAGCAGTGTATTTCAGTCAGTCTGCCTGTTCTATTCCCCGCTCTGTCTCTGGTGAATCCTTTCACCACCACCCGCCCCCCGCATCTCTGGCCTGCGCCCCAGCTCTTGTATTCATAAATAAATAAATCTTTAAAAAAAAATGCTGAAACAGATTGAAATAGGAAAACAGGTACATTTTAAGGAAACTTCCTTAAAAATGGAAAGTGCAGTGAGTGTGTGGAGTTTCAAATCCTCCACTAATTATCCCTTTAAAGATTCTTGTTTCCTGGAATATAGAGCATAGTTGTGGTTTCTTAAGGATTTTTTTCTGGGATGTAGACCTCCTAAAACACCCTTCACTTCATTATTACTCTTTCTTAGTGAATGAACAGTCAAAAAACTAGGAGGCTCTGGATGTGACCATAAGACATCAGGATCAAAGGGATCTGACCATTTGGGATCCAGGGGGAATTATAGCGAATAGTAGCCTCTTCCTAATGTAACCTGTCTCCAGTGCTGTGTGCCAAAACAACACGTGAGGGATATTGTGTGTGGTATCCTTTCCTTGCGGCTTTGTAGAGCACACTGACCTTAAAATGCTCCAAGAAATTCTGTGACAGAGAGGTCTATTCAAGCTTGCACAGTCGATGTTTCTGCACGGATTTTGCAGTTGTGATTGCAGTAAACCTCATTCACCCATTAGTAGTGCTAGTCTAATCCAAATTTTCTTAAAATGTGGAAATTGAGACACCAAAATGTAAGTGATTTAGCCATGATATCCCAGATTGTATCAAAGCTTCAACTAGACTTCGGATTTGTGGTTGACAAACTCATGGCGCCTTGGGGTGTTCTACTGAAACCTTTGTGAAAAGTTTGAGATATAGTTAATATCAGGGAAAAATAAAGGAGAAGAAAAATGTCTTTGCTCAAATATTTAAAAAATCTCATTTGCCCCAATAAGTTATTTTTCTTAGATCTATTTATTTATGCATATAATAGCTGGGGTGCAGGCAAGAGGTGCAGGAAGTGAGAGGATTCACCAGTCAGAGTGGGAAGCAGAACAGGCAGGTTGACTGAAATACAGTACTGGGAAGTAACAGGCAAGACAGGAGAGGTTTGCTGTGCCATGTGGGTCACCTCCCTAGGTGGGGATTGAACTTGTGCTGCACTGGCTGCGGATACCTCCATGGTGTTGCGACTTAACCCCTTGCACCATGAGAGAGAGGCCCCGCATCTATTATTTCTTTTTACTGCTATATGAAATGGCTCAAAACATATTACTTTATTTACCTTTGTCTTGTAATAAGGCATTCTACTTAAGGAATTAGCCAAAAACATGGATCATTCTTCTTTAAAGTTGGAAAATTTAAATTGTATATTCCTGTATTTGTCTGTTCCAGTGACCATGACAAAGTAACTCACACTGGGTGGCTTAAATAACAGATATTTGTTTTCTCAGCTCTGGCGGCTGGAAGTTCAGATTAAAATGCTGTTAGTGTTGGTCTCTGACAGAACCTTTCTCCTTGGCTTGGAGATGGTTTGCCTTACCACTGTGTCCTCACAGGGTATGTCCTTTCTTTGGGTAAATACTTGGCGTTTATTCATTTTCGATAGTGACACCAGTCCTACTGGATTCGGCCATACTCTATGACTTTGAATAACTTACCTCTGCAAAGTTCTTACCACCAATTACAGTCACCCTGGGGACAGGGTTTTAACATATGAATTTTAAGGGGGATACAATTCAGCCCAAAACATTTCCAATCATATCTGTTACTTTTGTCTATCATTTGTGCTTTTGGCAAAACAGTTTTGTTTCATTTCTGACCTCTAAGGGCGTCCCACGTTAGCACATTCTTGTCCTTATACTTTTCATACATATTTTACCACTGAAAAACTGAAGTTTGGTGAATAGACCCAACTTCAGTCTTGATTTTCATTGCCTTCAGCGTTTTAGAACTTATATTCCTGCACAGACCAGTCTCTGTCTCCAAGCTCTCAGTTTTGGAAATATGTCTCAAGTCATATGCTACTGTCCTTGAATATTTCCAACAATCAACTGCCCAAAATACCCACTGCTTCTCTGATTAGATCCCTAGTCATTTTATAGAGTGGTTTCTGGGTCAGGATCCCATCTAGGAGGTGAACCTTTCCACTGGTGTCAGCCTGCTAGCCTTATCAACTTGTTCAATCTTTCTTTAAAAAGCAGTCAGTCTGCATGTTCTAGTCCCCACTCTGTCTCTGGTGAATCCTCTCACCCACCAGGATACAGTACCTCTGGCCTGCACCCCAGTTCTTAATAAATAAATGATTTAAAAAAATGAAGGGCCAAGGTGGAGGATGGAAAGCAAATTTGGTGGAGACTGTGATGTAGTACATAATACAGATATTCAACTCTAGTGCTGTCATCTGACCCGAAAATGATATAAAGTGGTAAAACAATGTTAATTCAAAAACATTAAATAAAAATTGAAAATAGTAGATATACATTAGCAAGGAAATAAGCATAATTGTATTGTTGCTAACTTGACCAGTTCATCTGACATTCAGCAATAAAAGCAGAGTTATGGTAAGGTATGTGTTCAGTGAATGTCAATTCTGCTTCAGATTCAGTGGTTAAAGTGAATCGGACCAATGCAAAAGGAGTAAGTTGCATTCAATAACTTTATTTTATTTTTATTTATTTTTTAAAGATATATTTATTTATGCATTGAAGAACTGGGATGTAGGCTAGGGGTGAGGGGGTTAAAAGGATTGACCAGACACAGAGTGGGGAGCAGAACAGGCAAACTGAATGAAATACACTGCTGAGGGGAGCAGTGGTTGAGACAGGAGAGGTCTGCTGCGCCATGTGGGTTAGTTCCCTGGCTGGGGATTGAACTCAGGTCTAGAGGTGATAACACTGAGACTTAACCCCTACACCACCTGGGGGGGGGGGCTGCATTTGATAACTTTAAAGACAACCTTTACATTAGGCATCATGGCTGTGTGATTAAAATGACAACTGACATCATCATGTGGTTTTCAGTTATGCTTTTTAAAAAACTCCTTCTCAGAATAATTTTTGCAAAGTGAGAAACAGACATAGGTAGTTATACGACTTGGCTAGGATCATGCAGCTATTAAATGATTAAACCTAACTTAAACCTAATTGATATCTACTGAAATTCAATAATTAACTCATTCAACATTGACTGCTTGCCAAATGGAAACAGACATTAATATGACAATAAAAATAGACTGTAGGATTGCAAACCTGAGAATTATTTATGTTTCTATTAATTTAGGCTTTTTCGTGTATGAAATTTCACTAGCCATCCAATTCACCTGTTCATAGTGTTTAATAATCCATAAATCCAATCCATACTTAATATGACTACATTGCCTTTCTTTTCAATTAACAGTGAAATAAATAACAAAAATGCATACAACTAAATGACAAAATTCCTGTTTTTATCAGAAAATGTGTATTTCAGACAGACAGAGCTTAGAAACCCTGGCAGAATTTATATCCAGACCTGCCCTCTAGACTCTGGTGAGAAGACAGAAACATTTATGGTGAAAAGTTGGGGAACCTTTAAGGCTGTGATTGGCCAAGAAAATCAAAGGAGGATTCAGAATTTCAGCCATGGGAGGGACAAAGTAGTTAAGTCAAAGAGGGGCATCTCCTTCATAGGGACGGGCTAGAGACTGATACAAGAAGGTTTTTTTTTTTAATTTATTTATGCATACCAGAGCTGCAGTACAGGCCAGAGGTGTGGGGGATGAGAGGATTCACCAGAAACAGAGTGGGGAGCAGAACAGGCAGACTGAAATACACTGCTGAGGGGAGCAGCGGACAAGGCAGGAAAGGTGTGTTGTGCCATGTGGGTAGCTCCCTAGCCAGGGATCAAACTTGTTCTGCAGTGGCTGCGGACTGCTTCATAGGTTGCATCTTAACCCCTTGCACCACCAGGGAGGCCCTGATGCAAGAAGTTTTTTTTTTAAAAGCGTTTAGTTTAAGGTTTTTAGTTGCCTGTTGATTTTGATTTTTACTTTATTATAATTAGTCTTTTTCCTGATCCTTTATTTAGGTTTTCTAGGTTCCTGCTATGAGTGAGACTATCTGGTATTTTTTTCTTTCTGGCTTATTTCACTGAGCATGATCCCCTCTAGCTCCACCCATGTTGCGATAAATGGCATGAGTTTATCTTTTTCAATTGCTGAATAATATTCCATTGTGTATATGTACTACATACATCTGAAAAGCATGAACCTATCTATATACCCCAAATCAGTTACAATGTTGTAAATTATTATTATCTTAATAAAATAATTTTTAAAAAATCATTTAGTTTAAGAGAGAAGCTACTATAATGACTGACATTTTTTGGAAATAATTTATGCTGTTCACCATCAAGTGCCACTACAGTGGGAATTGAATCATACCATGCACCCAGTTTCCAAAAAACTATTCATGGTTTGAAACACATTTTAATTTTTGACTATTACTTTTCCGTGTCAACCTAAGACTGTAAGAACAAGCTTCCCAAATCTAGTAAGGACATTAAATTCCAGAGCTAGATGTTGGTGTCTGCTATCGAAGGCATGGAAAGTACATGTCAGCATGTATTCTTCATACCATCAGCCCCAAAGAGTAGAAGAAACACCCTTAACTTTCCTTCAGTACCTCATTGCAAACACTAGATTTCACCATCTTGAATATATGTCTATTCTTTATACTTTAAGGTATAACATTCTTTAATTCATCACCTTTAATATTTGACTTTTTTTTACTTTTATAATTGTTTAAAAATCAAAAGTTATCTTCACTCTACTCAGGTGCAGCATTTGGATCTAAATATTTATTTTCTCTATCATTTATATTCATCAAAATATCAGCAGCATATTTTTTATATCTTTATAAGAAAAATCTGAGCTTATCTGATCTTCTCACAATTGTCCCAAGCCATTGCTAGTATTTTGTTTCACTTATGGTTCTATGTTCAATAATATTTTAATGATTGGTAGAGGAATCATCAGCATATTTCTTTGTAATAAACTCCTCCTTTTACAAATCATCCATTCAATACAATATTAAATACCTACCCTATGTCATCTATTTATTAACCATATAATTCAGCAACATGTTGATTTTTCCTTTTTCAAAGGAAATTTATTTTGTCTTGCTGCACGAGAATCAAGAAAGATTAAAAGCCTATGCACACAAGCAAACAGTTACCAGAAAAGCTTTTTATGATACCTGATTCTAACATGCCAGAAGAAAATTGCATTGAAAATGATGTAGTCTATCACCCAAAGCAGTGATAGCGAAGGCAAAGATCAACAGCTGGGACTACATGAAATTAAAGAGCTTCTGCACAGCAAAAGAGACAATAACAAAAACAAAGAGAAACCCCACCAACTGGGAGAACATTTTTGCACACAACACTAATGATAAAGGACTGCAAAGAGCTGATGGGACTCAACACAAAGAAAATAATCCTGTCAAAAAATGGGCAGAAGAGCTAAAAAGAAACTTCTCTGAAGAGTAAATGCAAATGGCCAACAGGCATAGGAAAAAATGTTCAACATCACTAGTAATCAGGGAAATGCAAATCAAAACTACCATGAGATACCATCTTACACCAGTGAGAATGGCACATATTAAAAAACTAGCAACAACAAATGTTGGTGAGGATGTGGAGAGAAAGGAACTCTTCTGCACTGCTGGTGGGAGTGCAAACTGGTCCAACCACTATGGAGAGCTGTGTGGAGATTTCTGGACCTACTAAACATAGAGCTTCCATAGGATCCTGCAATTCCACTCCTAGGTATTTACCCAAAGGACACAGAAACATCAATTCCAAAGAGCACCTGCACCCCTGTGTTTATAGCAGCACTGTTTACAATAGCTAAGCTTTGGAAACAACCCAAATGCCCAAAAAGAGATGACTGGGTCAAGAAGAGGTGGTCCATATACACCATGGAATATTACTCAGCATTCAAAAAAGATAAACACATGCAATTTGCAGCCACATGGATGGCGCTGGAAGGGATCATGCTCAGCAAAATAAGCCAGAAAGAAAAAGAAAAATACCGGATGGTCTCACTCATAGCAGGAATCTAGAAAACTTAAATAAGGGACCAGGAAAATGAATAACTATAAGAAAGTGAAAATCAAAATCAACAAACAACTATGAACCAGAGACACTCTATGGGTGGTGGGGGGTGGGGAGGGGAGGGATTGGGGTCAAAATAAGGGGATTGCAATTGTATGGGGAATATAAAAATAAAATTTATTTTTAAAAAAAATGATGTAGTCTAAATAATAAGAAATACATTTGAAATTGAAAATTAAATATACTTTTGCATATTCTGATATGCTACTTCTCTTGCCTCATTTGCATGCAAATAATGGTTCAACAGCTATTTTAATTGCTATATTCTCCCAAAAGCAAGAAAAGAAATTTCAAAATATATGTATTATTTTGTATTGGGAAGAATGTTAATATTCACCAAATAATTACCTAATTTACATAGTGATTAGACTCATCTGCAATAAAGTACTTTTATAAATATACAGAGGAAACATTAGACGTTGTGAAATTTGACAAGTGAAATATCAAGCAAATCTAATAAGTAAAATTGTATGCAGCTGAAAAACTTCTAGTACATTATTTTTAATATAACTTTATTACTAATGTCAGAATAGTAAGTCAAATCCTTAAGCATTCTGTGCATCATATTTGGTAGGTGAGAGTGGAGAAAGCAAATACAATGTTGTTAAAAAATATTGAACATGATCAAACACATCAGAAAGAGATCAATTCCTTAGGGAAGAATTTCTACCTACATAATTTCAAGTGGAGTAATCTGTTTTCTAATTAGCAAGGAAAAAAATCCCCTGTATCTGACCTTCAATTCTAAAATATTAGCTCTGAGGGAATATTTACAATCCAAAAGCTCAGATGCATAATGAAAATACGGACATGACTTTTACTGTTGTTAAGGTTCTTTTTAAATCATTCTTAGGCATAATCAGCCTCGGTTGACTGACATTTATAGTATGGAAATTGGCTGGAATACAAATCCAATGGCATTTGAAATTAGAAAACACATTACTGAGGAGGCAGGTTAAATATTTGTGGTGTTCAAAGTCATTTTTCTTGGGAGAACCAATACCTTTGTTCATTTTGATCAAGCTTATATACTAAATGAGTTTTACATGTTGAAATTATTTTAGTTCTCTAATGCTGCGTCCTTTGTCATTTTATATGCAGTTATTATTTATTTCAGAGAAATGTATTTTCCAGTTTTCAATGTTTTAAGTATGATAAAGGAGGGCAGACTTTAGGATTTAAACATAAAGAATTTGTCAGGTAGATATGTTTGTTACCTGAACACCAAGTGCTTGTATCCATAATTGATTGTCCTGATTATAAACAATCTGTTCACATATTTGTTTGTGGGTTTACAGTGATGTAGACACAACAATTAAAACATGAACAGGAGACTGAACAATGAAGATAAAGAATGCAGAGGCTTAATGAAAAATTCCAGTTCACAACATTTTCTCCCCGAATCCAGGACAAGACAGGTTCCTGAGCTTCTGGGAGAACAGTAAGATACTGTCTAGACTTGGGAACTGCAATTATAAGGAAGAGGACACGGGGCCTCCCTGGTGGTGCAAGCAGTTAATATGTAACCTATGAAGCTATTGGCAGCCACTGCACCCCACACACCTATGACCTGTACCCCAGTTCTTATATGCATAAATGAATGAATAAATCTTAAAAAAAAAAAAAGGTCACTGCAATGAAATCTATCGGGATTTTAGAGCGATGAAAAACTTGATCCTCATTCATATTCTCTGATTGTAGGAACTTCTGACTATTCAGAAGTTTAGGCTTAAGTGAAATGAGAATGAAGATAGTATCTGCCAGAATGATGGTGAGGATTAAATAAGATTGTTAGTGATCATAAAGTCTGCACGTGACCCAATTAAAAATAATGGCAAATATGAATGTTGTAGAAGGTTCAGACTCCTGGGGTGTTTATCCCTTTAGCAACTCACTTTCCCAATCCTTTGAGATAACAATGGTTTGGTGTCTGTGATTGTTTCTATGGTATGTTTAAGAAAGCTGACAGTTAACGTTCACAAGGACAGAGATCAATGTATATATTCTGAAGTAGTAAATCAATGCAATAAAACTCTATGTGATTATAAATGACTGGACATCCTGCCAAATGGATATTCATCTAACTCTTTATTTCTACTTATTCATTGTCCAGTCGCTGAGGATAACTCCTCAAATAAAGTAGAATTACACCAGACATATAGTAATGACTGAAATTTATATTATAAATGGAAATTTCTTAAAAGTGGACAATGTAAGAAAATTCTGAATTTCAGTCTTCTAGGACACTGAAGAAGTCTCTCTGATGGGATACAGCCCGGAAAATTGACACTCAAGAGTAATCCTGTATGAAGTCACACAGAGCATGGGAAATGTGGAGATACGTCCAAATACTGAATAATTCTGCAAGGCTTTTGTAACCTTGATATCAAACCAAAAATAAAGTATATTGCACAGGCCCAACAAAAGTCCATTGTCAGGCTAAATCCTGCATAAGTGGACTTTTTCCAAAGAATGCAAGGGGTTTTGGCACTAGAAAATCTAGAAATCTAACACTCTCTTAAAAGATTAGAGAAAACACACAGATACAGGAAAGAATCTGACATTAACACCCATTTGTAATTAGATTTTGTCCCACACTAACATTAAAAAGGAATTTTCCTAACTGAATAACCAGCGTCTGTAGAAAATCTCAGTCAAGAAGGAACCATTCAACATAAAGTGTCAGGACAATTGTTATTCTAGAAAAATACATTTTGAAAACGCTGCGTATTTTTTATGATGGATTTGTCATGAAACTCAGAGCAAATGTCATAAATTGTCTATGGAATCTGCCCAAACCTGCTTTAATTAAGAATGCCAGGATTTTTTGAGATGGTACAGGACAGAGGTGAAAGGTCAGCAGAAAACATCATACTGTGTAACAGCCCTGTCCATCAGAATACAAAGCAAACCACATGCCTATTATAAATTTACTGGTAGCCACATTAAAACAACAAACAGGTAAAGATATGTGGCTGGTGGCTGCCACATTGGTGCATTGGACAGCACAGTTGTAAAAGCCCAAGGGCCTAAAGAAACCAGATTTGCATGTCAATAAAAAAGGGTAGATCAATATGTGTCCACTAACAAGGAAACAATTGTGAGGATATTGTTCCTCAAACACACTAGCACTTCATTCCCTCTATTCTGTGATTTTATTATTCCCCATTTTCCTTTTTAAAAATATGGGGTGAGGGCCTCCCCAGTGGTGCAAGTGGTTAAGTCCCAGCACTATGAGGCTATTTGTAGCCACTGTAGCATGAGTTCAATCCCCGGCCAGGGAGGTGACTCACATGGCGCAGCAGACCTCTCCTGTCTCACTTGCTGCTCACCTCAGGAGCGTATATCAGCCAGTCTGCCTGTTCTGCTCCCCACTCTGTCTCAGGTTAATCTTCTCACTTCCCCCATGCACATCTGGCCTACACCCCAGTTCTTGTATGCATCAGTAAATGAAAATAAATCTTTAAAAAATAAAGGGTGAAATGCAATGACTTTATTCTGAATTTATAATTTCAGAATTTACAAGCGTAACTGGACCCCATCAAACATGCTTTTAAGAAATGATCTTAGCAACTGCGTTATATTCTGTATGGATTTTTGAATATTTTTATTTTATTTATTTTTTGCACATTTATTTAAATTGTATTTTTTATATTCCCCATACAATTACAACCCCCTTATTTTGACTCCAAGCCCTCCTTTCCCTGCCCCCAACCCCCAAAGAGTGTCTCTGGCTCATAGTTGTTTGTTGATTCTGATATTTTCTTTCTTATATTCTTTTTCCTGGTCCCTTATATAAGTTTTCTAGATTCCTGCTATGAGTGAGACCATCCGGTATTTTTCTTTTTCTTTCTGGCTTATTTCGCTGAGCATGATCCCTTCCAGCGCCATCCATGTGGCTGCAAATGGCATGTGTTTATCTTTTTTGAATGCTGAGTAATATTCCATGGTGTATATGGACCACATCTTCTTGATCCAGTCATCGATTTTTGGGCATTTGGGCTGTTTCCAAAGCTTAGCTATTGTAAACAGTGCTGCTATAAACATAGGGGTGCGGGTGCCCTTTGGAATTGATGTTTCTGTGTCCTTGGGGTAAATACCTAGGAGTGGAATTGCTGGATCATATGGAAGTTCTATATTTAGTTGGTCAAGAAATCTCCACACAGCTCTCCATATTGGCTGGACCAGTTTGCACAACATTTGTTGTTGCTAGTTTTTTTAATATGTGCCATTCTCACTGGTGTAAGATGGTATCTCATGGTAGTTTTGATTTGCATTTCCCTGATGACAAGTGATGTTGAACTTTTTTTTTTTTTTAGATTTATTTATTTATTTATACAAGCACTGGGTACAGTCAGAAGCACGGGAGGGTGAGAGAATTCACCAGAGCCAGAGCGAGGAGCAGAGCAGGGAGAAGGACCAAAGCACACTGCTGAGGGGAGCAGCGGGCGGCAGGAGAGGTCTGCGCGCCATGTGGGACCCTCCTCCGGTGGCCGGGGAGCAGCAGGGGATCGAACCGGCGCTGCAGAGGCAGCGGGCAGCTTCGCAACCAGCACTAAACCTCTGCGCCACCGGGAAGGCCGATGTTGAACATTTTTTCATATGCCTGTTGGCCATTTGCATTTCCTCTTCGGAGAAGTTTCTTTTTAGCTCTTCTGCCCATTTTTTGACTGGGTTATTTTCTTTGCTTTTGTTGAGTCTCATCAGCTCTTTGTAGATTTTTGTGATCAGTCCTTTATCATTAGTGTTGTGTGCAAAAATGTTCTCCCAGTGGGTGGGGATTTTGATCATTTTTAAAAAGAAAATCTCTGACCATTAAGTCTCTGGTATTATTTGTCTGTACTGCAACAGTGTCTTGATGAAGTGCTGTTATAATAATCTGTGTGCCAGGATGGGACAAAGATGCTTTTCAGAAAGGTTGTACTGCAGGTAGCCATCAGAGAGTGCTCCTTTGCCACCCAAACCTATTGTGATTTAGAAAATTCCTTCTCCAGGTTAAGAAGTGGTGCATTGTTTCCCCTGAGGTGTCTCCACAGCTCCAGATAGAGTGGAAGAAATTAGATAATGCTAAAGACTTACCAGATGGATATTCAATCAGTACTTTTTGTAAAATTCTTTCTCTAAATTGAATATTGAAGAAATAGCTACATTGAACTTTTAAATTTATATCTGTTGTTTTCTAGCACCCTTCCCTGCCATGACTGCCAGCTCTAAGGAAAAGAAGGATGGAGTGTGTGTTGGATGTGTTTACAGAACACATGGCAGTAGGCATTAAGAATAACCCCAAAATAATTGGCTGGAAAGCAAATAATTATTTTCAGTGCCCTGGATTCAAGATTTGCGATAACAAATTACCTTTTTAAAAGAAACAGACTTTGTGTTTAAATCTTGGTCTTCTTTTAGAGGCTGCAACTATTGACAACAGTCATTTGTTGCTTTCCATATCAAGTCTCCTAATGATATGTTTCTGTTACTCTAAATCTTGACCTTCCGTTGTGTTTAAGTCCCTTTATAATCAACCTTCACCTTAGCTGGATAAAGATATACCCCCTGCTCACTAATATA
>NW_023601512.1:0-19304 GCF_014898055.3 Talpa occidentalis
AAATTCAAGAGCAAAAAAAAAAAATTACAACCAAATTTCTGAGTGGTAGGTGATATTAGTTATTCATTACAAATTTAATAAACAATTGGTAGAAGAGCATGGAAACAAGAAAAGAAACTATTTGTTCCTAAAAATTGGTATTGGACTAGGCCTAAATCACAGGATATATGTGGCTACTGTTTGAGAATGAAATAGAGCACTGAAATCATCATTATAACCCATGTATTTCATCATCTATGCTTGTCTAATGACTTTTAAGTTTGTATTTTTAAAAGCCAATGTTTTCTATTTAATAGTTCAATACTATTTGAGACCCACCATTTAATACCTCACTCAAATACTTTCTGGAAAATGAAAATAATTTTAATAAATAAAATACAGATTTTTTTAAGATTTATTTATTTATGCATACAAGAACTGGGGTACAGGCCAGAGGTTTGGGGGTGAGATGATTCACCAGAGACAGACTAGGGAACAGAACAGACAAATATACTGAAATACACTGCTGAGGGGAGCAGAGGATGAGTCAGGAGAGGTCTGCTGTGCCATGTGGGTACGTCCCTGACCGGGGATCGAACTCATGCTGCAATGGCTGCTAATAGCTTCATAGGTTGCTTCTTAACCGCCTGCACCACCAGGGAGGCCAAAATACAGATCTTTATAAGATGCAGAAACAGATACCTTACACATTTGATCAGCTAAACTTTAGAGAAGATTTAAAAGTCTTTAATTATTTACTGAATATTTGATCTTTTCGAATTGGAGGGATTTGGTTTACTTTTAGTGATATATAAAATGCACCAAATAGTCAATTAAGAAATGGAGCTTCTTTTTAAAGCACGCATTACTTACAAACGATCATATGTTATACCACAAATACTATCTCGGTATCATTTAAACCTTACAATAAATAATGTCTTCAAGGTTGATTTTTTAAATGTATGTTTCACATTCTTTTCAGGATGAAAAAGGGGGTGAGTGACCTTATATCCCAATTCACCCAGCAAATCCCAGTTAAGTTTGTGTCCATAAATAATTATGAATAGTCCCTGTTTCATTCTCAAAAATGTGCCAATTTAGATGGTAAATGAACTTGCCCCCTACATAAAGGGCATCATAACATATAACAAGAATTAAATTACTCATTATTCCATAGAAGAAATTGAATTTTATGCTTTCCTATAAATAACTCACTATCCCAGGCCTCCCTGGTGGCGCAGCGTTTGAGCGCTGGGCTGTGAAGCTGCCCGCAGCCTCTGCATGCCGGTTCGATCCCGGGCCACTCGTGAGGGTCCCAAATGGCGCGGAGACCTCTCCTGCCGCCCGCTGCTCCCCTCAGCAGTGTACTTCGTCAGTCTGCCTGTTCTGCTCCCCACTCTGGCTCTGGTGAATTCTTTCACCCTCCCACACTTCTGACTGTACCCAGTGCTTGCATAAATAAAGAAATAAATCTTTTTAAAAAATTTTTAAAAATCTATTAAAAAATATGTTGTGGTGATGAATTTCCTCCTTACAATGATGTAATAAATAACTTTAAATGATAACTAACAAATCCATTTTAAAAGAACAAAATAAAACAAGTGTGATTCTAATTGGAAGCTAACATAAAATGGGTCTCATGGAATTTTATGCTCTTCCTATAAGCAGGGCTGGTGATCATCAGCTCTACGTCAGCACAACCAGACAGGTTGTTGAAATAGCGAAATACTTCCCTGGAGATGTGTACCCCTCTGTCCTCAAGTGCCCTTGACCATCACTCAAACTATTGAGTACTCATTTCTAGACCAGTCATTTAAGATTCTTGTTGCACACTCTTCCAGCAACTCAGAATTTTCACCCAGCCTGGCAAGCGGCCTAGAGGATGCTGCTCTTACTGTCAAATCAGCATCCACTATGAGTGGTGCACAGGACCATGCATTACTTGTTAGACATTTTGATCATTGCCACTGTCTGTGCCCACACCACATATTTGGCTATGAATTATGCAGTTAATAATACAATTGCATGGCGTGGGAACTAGAGTCCCTAGGACTTCTGAATAAAATGCCAGCCTACTGCTTGGCAGAAACATATTTCTGATATGATGAAGGACATTATAGCTGCTGTCTTGGTCCCAACTGAGGATCCTCAGGCAGAGCATCCTAGTGGTATAATCAGCAAGGACCTCAACAGCATCACTGTTCTCCATCCATAAGGATTCTAGGGGGCCGTTTCTTACAGCACCAAAGCACAGGTGTTTATTCTTGTCCCCCCCTATCCTGGTGATCTTGTTTATATCAGGGGATGCTCAAATATTTACACGTGAGGAAATGACACTCTATACAATTGAACATTATCTTTTGCCAGCAGTAGGCTGGCATTTTATTCAAAAGTCCTAGGGACTCTAGTTCCCACACCATGAAATTGTATGATCAACTGCATAATTCATAGCCAAATATGTGGTGTGGGCACAGACAGTGGCTACTATTTATGGCACAGTGTCCATTGAGCATTTACTCAAGCACTTTATAGACATCATCTCTTGATTCTCCAATGACACTATGGTACAGACATTCTAAGCAATGATTCTATCCTTATTATAGAAGCATTTGGACTCAGAGGCATGAGGTAACTTGTTTCAGGTCAGAGGACTAGCAAAAGGTCAGAAGCAGCTTTCAAAATGAACTCTTTCAAACTTTTAAGCCTTGAAAATTTCAACCTCCATTCTCTTAATGGCTTAGCTACCATGCCTCTCGATTTAATTTTTGCTCCAGTTATTTCTAAACCCCCAGCTGTCCCCATCAACTGCCTTCTTCAGCGAGATGTGGAATGTGCATCTTTTAAAACAGGTCCGAGGTCCTCCCTGGTGGTGCAAGGGGTTAAGAAGCAACCTATGAAGCTATTCGCAGCCACTGCAGCATGAGTTCGATCCCCGGCCAGGGAGCTACCCACATGGCGCAGCAGACCTCTCCTGTCTCACCTGCTGCTCCCCTCAGAAGTGTATTTCATCTGCCTGTTCTGCTACCCACTCGGTCTCTGGTGAATCCTCTCACCGCCACACCTCTGGCCTGTACCCCAGCTCTTATATGCATAAATAAATAAATCTTTAAAAAAATTTAAAAAATAGGGCCTCCCCTGGTGGCGCAGGCAGTTAAGCACAGCGCTGTGAAGCTGTCCACAGCCTCTGCAGCACCAGTTCGATCCTGGCCGGCCAGCAACCTACATGGCGAGCAGACCTCTCCTGTCTCACCCGCTGCTCCCCTCAGCAGTGTATTTTGTCAGTCCGCCTGTTCTGTTCCCCGCTCTGTCTCTGGTGAATCCTCTCACCTGCGCATCTGGCCTGTACCCCAGTTCTTGTATAAATAAATAAATCTTTAAAAAATAAATTAAAAAAATAAAACAGGTCCCAGCTTCAGCAAAGGTCTCAAAGTGAGATGGGTGCAGCTCAAAGCAATGGACAACATCTCTGTGATAAAGCAGAAGTCTGTGCAGCTCAGCTCCCCTCACCCCTCCAGCAATGATGACCTTTAACGACCTTATCCCAGGCCCCTGTTGATGGAGAAAGGGAGGAGAATGGCGGTGGGGGCAGAGGCCGTGTGTTGCTCCACCGCAAACCAGTAAAGCCTCTTCTAGAAAGGGCCCCCTACCCATAGGCCTCAGCTGTGCCAGCGGTGCCCCTGCCCCCGGGGACACAGCTTCACCTTTTACTCTCCCTTCGTCGCCAGTGTTTTCCTGCTCTTTGACATCCACTCCCAGATGGTTGACTGCGATGAGCCACACCTTTCATATTTTCTTACCAGTCATAATATTGCTTCAGTCATAACCTCGGCACTTTGAGGAATAATTGTCCCTGACAAGAGGGTGAATCACTGACAGAGAGTTGATAAGCATTACATACAGATGACAGAAGTCAGGACATATCGGATTACTGCTGTGAATATAATAAAAGAGAGACTAAACACTTTGGCAGCTCAAAGACAAGCCATTTCATAACTCTCTAGTGGGGCTATTATCTTCCATTTACTGCCTCTGATAACCAGGTTGTGACTGTCTCTCTATGATCCAGTTTCAATTCACTTAACACGTTGCTGACCAGACGTGGTGGGGGAGGCAGAGCCGATAATCAGATGTTTGGGGCATTTATTTTTAAAGTTTATCTTCTGCCTCCCCTCTGCAGCCGGATAAGGTTCGAGCGAGGGGCTTTAAGCCTTCTGGGAGGAGAGTCGGTGTGGCCACGCTCTCTTTAATCTAGGACTGTCTCCTTCCTTTGAAGCTGCCATAGCCTGTCTAGAAAGTGACAGTCCACTTTCTCCTGTCCTCTGATATACCTGGGCCTAAAAGCCCAGGGCAGTAAAGGGCCAAGCTATTTTTACATTTGGGGCTCTGAGCAGATAAGATTATTCTTTTTTTTTTTTTTTTGGTAGCTCGACTGAGCCACCTGAAAAGACAGATCAAGAGCTGTGTGGTCTGCAGTGTAGACAGCCCTGTGCAGTGAGGAGGTCAAATGCACTTCGGTATCCACAGAAAAGAGGCATTTATGGCAACTCGGAGGGATTTTGTTTCAAAATATGTAGGAAACCACATTTAATATGCCAGAATTGAGGGCATCAAATGTAGAACAAAGAAGAAAAATAAAAACAAGATGGGGGAGTGGCGGAGTCAGGGGAGAAGCCCCCATCAGCAGGTGGCTGAGCTGGAGTCAGAGATGAATGAACGGTTAAAGTCAGCTCCTCCTGAAGCGGTGTGGATGCTCAGCATATTGAGATTTTGTGCCGTGCATTCTCAGAGCCAAGAAATCTTAGGCGGCCACTTCTGTGGATGCCATTTGAAAGCTCCACTTCTTGTCTTCCTGGTCACTGCTCACCTACATTGCAGGACCCACTGGACAGATTCAGAAGCGTGGACCTCCTATAGGAGCAGGCTGGGGAATGAAGTAGGTTGGCCTGGCAGTGAGCAGACCTGGAACAAGAGGGAGACCACTTGGACGAGACAGGTGTGGGCATGAGAAGTCACAGCTGGCACATGAGAGATGCCCAGAGGGTTTGATCAATTCAGGTAGAAGTTGAAAAACTCTTGGCATCAGAGGTCAGTACGTGAAACCCTATCAGGAAGCAAAGGGACGTTCACATTTCCTTGGAAACAACCACCTCCACTGGGGACCAGACTCCAGAGTAGAGCCCAAGGGACTGCCATGTACAGTTGGGCAGGTTGTGCACTGCCCAGCTACAGGGAACTCTGCACAAGGCCCCATGTGAATGCCACCCCCTTGTGGTGTATAATAATAATCTACCTGCATAACCACTTTGTGGTGGTGGGTGGGGCTTCAGAAGCCAAAGAGTAGGATTTTGCACCCCTTGTTCTCTGGGATTTCTTTGGAGAATTCACACAACTTAAAAATTCAGAGGCACTCCCTGAGCCAAAGTGCAGCTGACAAGTGGCCTCCAGGGTAGAATAGAGTTAAGCTGCAGCATGGACATTCAGCTCAGCTTTGGCAAGACTCCCCCCGTAATACATGCTGAGATCCAGAATGGTGTTGCACAGTTGGCTGATGAACTTCCTGCTGCTGGGGCCTCCCTGGTGGTGCAGGGGTCTCATCGTATCAAGCTATTGCCAGCCAAGTTCAAAGACCTCTCCTGTCTCGCCTGCTGCTCCCTCAGCAGTGTATTTCAGTAGATCTGTGGTTCAAAGGCATCCCCTCTGAATGGGAGGTTCTTATTCCACTAATGGCAGGGAGTATTTTAAGTTTCTCCTTCTCTCAGTTTCCTTTCATATGAAATGGGGATACAGATAGAGTTGTTATAAAATTAAATTAGTTTTAAATGTCACTTAAAGTCAAGTCAGAGTAATCTCAGTGCACATAGGCTATCATGATGACCATTGTCTTCTTTATAGCTCTTTTGAAGACCCAACCATGGAATTTCTGGGCCTCTTCTATATATTTTAGAGTCTATGAGATAAATATTTAAAATAGGTTCAATAAACTAAGGGACCTAAAAACCAAGCTTTTGTATACTTTGTACTTTTATCCAAGCTGAGAATTATTATCCTATGAAATGGTTTGTGCTGGATGGATTAACCCTTTACAGTACCCTTCTGGTTGCCATGGAGAAAGTACTTATCAACAGAAATACCCCTGATTTAAACTCACCCCATAAAATTAGCTAAATTGTCATCACTAAGAAAACATTCATTTGAGAATGTATAACTTGGGGATTAGTTTCTGAACTACAAAATCTTTGAGCCAGGATTTTACCGGATGAAATAATTTTATGGTCAAATAACTGGCTCTTTTGGCCCTGAAAAATATGGCTTTGTATATTTTAAAAGTAGAAACTGGTTCTGTATGGAAAAAAAAGAAAGCCAGGAGTGAATCAAAATGACCCTCAGATTATTTTTAGAAATGCTTACTTATAGACTTTGGAATCAAGCTCTATCAATCAAACATAAATGGATCAGGATGGAAATAGTTAATAGAATGGTCATTATGTCCATAATTGAGAAAGGCTTCAGCACTCTGAAAACCATTTTCTTAATTATTTTAGGTTAACACTTGTGTCCGTGGCAGGGAGAGGGAAGAGGACACTTGTAATCTGAAACCCCAGATATGGTGCCTAGCGTGAATTGAGATAACATTAAAGATTTTATTGCTGATACATTATAAATTATTTCTATTACTGTGGTCCTGTGGGTATTGCATTGTCGGTGCACTTTGCCTATTACCTCACTTAATGTTATTAACACACTTTGGGGTATAAAATTACAGTTTTATCATGGAAACCTTAAACACTTACATCCAAAGTACTGAATCAAGTTATTATCTTTACTGACCAGACCCGTTTTATTGTCGTTTTATCACTCATAAAATCTGAGATTCAATTTGATGTAACTATTAAGAAAAGCTTGGTCTACATGAGTTTAAACCCAGCTGTAATATTAATATATTAATATATAAGATGACTTCATTTTATTAAAGGTGAGGTAACTTAGAAAACCTCTTTTAATGTCTTTCTGTGCTAAGAAATGTTACCTGACCTGTTTGCACTTGGTTTTCACCAACATCGACAAAAATTGAAGACGATCTTCTTGGAGGATGTTAAGCGCTATCTCTAACCTGCTCAAGACTTTAATTCAATGTCTGAGACACATTAATCAGCAACAAAATGGCCTGGCTCATCAAAAATGTCAAGAGGTGATGTCCAATTTTAAAGCAAAAGGCACTGAAAATCTATGTACCATGTTAAAGAAACACGGTCCACACTAGAAATTTGAGCATCATTTCAGTAGCTCCTAAAATAAAAGGATGGATCAGTTTGCCAGATCAAGTCATCCTTCAAAAAACTGCTGGTAGGAACACAGCATGTGTAAGTGTTTTTCTACCTTATTATGGTCTGTTTGGTGCCTTACAGGTTAGGAAGAAAGTTGTTACAAGACTGAGTTGCAAGATAAAAGGATATCTTTTCCTGTGAAAGGGCATCTTGGTATTGGTTCAAAGATCTTTTATTTCTTTCAATTTTTTTAAGATTTATTTATTTATGAACACCAGACAGGTCAGAGGTGCAGGGGGTGATAAGAGACAGAGACAGAGTGGGGAACAGAACAGGTGGATTGACTGAAATACACTGCTGAGGAGAGAAGCAGGAGAGACAGGAGAGTCTGCTGTGCCATGTGGGTAGCTCCCAGGCTGGGGATCAAACTCACACTGCAGTGGCTGCGGATAGCTTCATAGGTTGTGTCTTTTATTTTTTTTTTTAATTTTTTTTTATAGAGGCATGTTTTATTTATTTATTTATTTATTTATTTATTTATTTATTTATTTGTTCATTTGTTTTGTTTATACAAGCACTGGGTACAGTCAGAAGCACGGGAGGGTGAGAGAATTCACCAGAGCCAGAGCAGGGAGCAGAGCTGGCAGAAGGACCGAAGTACACTGCTGAGGGGAGCAGCGGGCGGCAGGAGAGGTCTGCGTGCCATGTGGGACCCCCCTCCGGTGGCCGGGGAGCAGCCGGGGATCGAACCGGCACTGCAGAGGCCGTGGGCAGCTTCACAACCCAGGGCTCAACCGCTGCGCCACCGGGGAGGCCCCATAGGTTGTGTCTTTTAAATGAAATTCAAAATATGCTCTGGTCAATGGTAAGAAACCATACAAGAGACAGTTGTGTTATTTAAATTGACAGCTTCACTCTTTCCAAAGCACATTAGTCCTGGGTGTTACTTTGCCTGCACACTCCCAAAACTTTCAGTAAAGGGGAGCCCTGGGTACTGTGTGTGCATTCACACCACCTGCACTACCAACGCTTATCACTCTACTACTATTCTGGGTCTGAGGATCAGACTAGAACCCACGCTGCAACTGGGGTCCCACGGGTCAGTACAGAGCCTTGAAAATAACATCCTGAGTCCCCACTGAGTGCCACCACGCAGGACATGTGACAAATGACACCCAGGGTCAGATGTGTGCCAGTCTGTGTGCTCACTGTGGGGATATTGAAACAAGACACACAATTCTTGGCTCCCCAAATCTTGTAATTTCTTGAAGGGTAAAGAAGGACACAGGGGCCATCTCACAGAGTAACAGGCCTTGATGGGGTCTGCTTGGGCGCTGGGCTCCATTGCCAGATTTACCAAAGAAAATGGTGCAGGAGTTACAGTTCAATTCAAATGTCAGACAAACTATGAACATTTTTTAGTATAGATAGGCCCCAAATATTGCATACCTATGGTTCATTATCCAAATTTAACTGGACAACCTATTTTGTAGAAATGGTACTAAGGAAACCCCAGTTCACCCTCAGAGGAGGGCCAAAGGCTGTTGTCTTCTCATCAGAAATCATTTAGAATCAAGCAATGATCCCTGATGCATTTAAAAAAAAAAAGGCAAAAACAACAAAAGAATTGGGTTGCACTACTGGGAATTATCTTGAAGAGGACATGTTGCCATCTTTAAGCTCTGAAAGGACAAGAGGAGTAGAGATTTTGGTTGGCCAAATGTCTAGCTCTCTGACCTTTAATTTCACTTCCCCCAGCTGCCCAGGGCTGTTGCTAGGAAAAGATTTGGCATGAAAGGGTGCTCAATAAGCAACCATTCATTTTCTTTGTGTCTGTAGCATCATATTGACATGAAACATGGCCTTGGGAGAGAGTACATCATCATACCTTTACACCCGGACTCATAAATAAATAGAAATGTTACTAAAGTGTTAGGGGGTGGGAAAGGGAGGTCTTTGGCGCATAGTTTAGTGTATGGGAGGCAATGGTAAGCCTCTGTGAGTCCCCCAAAGCATCAAAGACTGGCAGCTGCATTTTGGGGCGTGTGTGTGTGTGTGTGTGTGTGTGTGTGTGTGTGTGTTTAATAGAAATCTTGATCAGAGGAGAAATCCTTTGTTAAAGGCTTTTTGTTAACACAGAATCTTGACATAAAAGCTTGACATTTATCTAAAAGAGTCAGTCATGAACGACACAGATTGTCTAATAAAGTAAGAAAGCAGAAAATTCCCTGAAAGTGGAAGAAAGCATAACAATAGCCGCAACACACACCTTCACAATGGGTGAAATTTTGTGAAAAATAGCAGTTGTAGAGGAGTTCTGTGGACGTGAACTGATCGACAGAACGGACTTCAGAGATCACCTAGTTCATTCCTGCCTTGGCAGGCAAAGACAGGGGAGCTAGCAAGGCCAAGGGACTTGTGTTGGTCCCCCAGTTACTTGACAGTACCCAGGCTTCCTGATCTCCTGTGTGGGACCTTCCTCTCCTCTGTGATGGTACCTGCTCAGGAGGAGGCGCTCAACCCCATGACAAACTGTGAATCAGTGGAGGTTGTCTTCAGAGCTCCAATCTTCTGGATTTATTCCAGTTTCTATGACAGACATGAACTGATCCCCCCGCTGCAATGGTAGGTTGAATGCTCATTATTTTTAAATCATAAAAATTATTATACATCTATCAAAACATTATGTTGCTCACTGTAAACATATACAATATTACACATCAATTAATGTGAATAGAACTGGAAAAAATGTATTATACAATCAAGGAAATATGAACATTAACATATATTTGAAAACAGTAAGAATTAACAACTGCTTTAGATTTTATAATACTTTCATGCTTAAGTTTTTTTTTAAGATTTATTTATTTATGCATACAAGAACTGGGGTACAAGCCAGAGGTGCAGGGGGTGAGAGGATTCACGAGAGACAGAATGGGGAATAGAACAGGCAGACTGACTGAAATACTCTGCTGAGGGGAGCAGTGGGTGAGTCAGGAGAGGTCTACTGTGCCAAGTGGGTTGCTCCCTGGCAGGCCGGGGATCGAATTTGTGCTGCAGAGGCTGCAAATAGCATCATAGGTTGCATCTTTACCCCTTGCGCCATCAGGGAGGCCCTCATGCTTGTTTTTTTAAAAAAATATGTACTAAAATTACTTAAATATAAATTGAGTCAGTTGTTTCACTGAGGTGATATTTGGGCTAGCTTCCAATTCTACTCTCTTTTCCACACATTTAGGCTTTTTTGTATCTTGATGGGAGCAGAAATCCATGAAGTAGGCGACAGAATGGAAAAGTGATAATCACCTAGCTCACCCCTCTGAGCAGCCTATAAATCTGGGACAGCAGCAGACTCACGGAGCTGGTGACTGAACCATTCTCCTGTGGCTAAGTTAGGTATTGTGCTTTTTTCAGGAACTTACCGAATACTTATTTTTTTAATTTATTTTTATTGAAGTGACATTGGTTTATGACCTTGTGTTGGTGGCAGGTGTATATAGCATTATGAATCAATATCTGTATATCCTACATTCTGTTATCTCCTTAAGTTTAGTTTCTAGGGACCTCCCTGGTGGCGCAAGGGGTTGAGACGCAACCTAGGAGGCTGTCAGCAGCCACTGCAGTGCAAGTTCGATCCCCGGCCAGGGAGCTACCCACATGGTGCAGCAAACCTCTCCTGGCTTGCCCGCTGCTCCCCTCAGCAGTGTACTTTGGTCAGTCTGCCTGTTCTGCTCCCCACTCTGTCTCTGGTGAATTCTCTTATCCCCAATGCCTGACCTGTACCCCAGTTCTTGTATGCATAAATAAATAAATCTTTAAAAAATAAAAGTTTAGCTTCTATCCACTACCATACAATTGCCCCCTTTACCAGATTTACCCACCTTCTTCCCCTTTACCTTTCAAATGTTTGTAAATCCAGTATCTGATGAACCATGTTTTATCAGAAATGGATATATTATCCAGCTTTAGTAAGATTTTAACCCCCACATTGTTTTTCCTTTTAGTCACCCTCATATTTGTGTTTGGTTTGGTTTTGTTTTTCTACAATACAGGTTTTGCAATCCTCTCCAGTTAAATAGTTTGAACCCCTAATTACAGATCTGTGTTCATGCATGTGACAATGTGAGTTTCTGAAGATAACTGAACCAGGGCCTGAACAAAACTTAGAAGGACCTTGATTTCTAGAAACCCCAGAACTGGATATATCAGTCACATAGACACATCCACAGCATGTAAGTTTGGCAAATCTTATTCCTTCCATTTTCCAAGATTATACTAAGTCTCCTTTTATTGTCTAAATTATATAATTATTTGCATACCCCATCTTCTAAGCTACCTCTAAATTCTGATGAAAACAAATAGTGCTAATAATCAATATAAACATTGGCACTCCAATTTTATCTCTTGCCTGGCTAACCAACCTTTCCCCTTATATGGTCTGGTTGCTTGATCATAAAATAAGAATTGATATGTACATGGATTTATTTCTGGACTTTTGATTCCATTCCATTGATCCACATGTCTACTTTTATGCCAATACCATATTCTTTTCAGTACTGTTGCTTTATAATGTAGTTTAAAGTCAGATAAAGTAAAAGCCTGTTTCTCTCCTTTTCTTTTTTTAGGTTTGCTCTTAGTATTCAAGGTCTTTTATAAATTTCAATATTTTTTTCACGTTCATTGAATAATAGTGTTGGTGTTCTGGTGGAGATTACATTGGCTTTATATGTTGCTTTAGATAGGATAGTCATTTTGATTATATTGATACACCCCCTCCACGAGCCTGGGATATCTTTCCATCTCCTGTCACTATCTAACTCCTTTAATGACTTGTAGTTCTAGTTGCTCTTTTCATACTTGGGGGAAAAAAATGTGTATGCACTGATTTCTATGGAGTGTTTTGCAGCTATCTGTGAAGTCTATGTGATCTAGCTCCTTATTTAAGGTTATCATTTTCTTATTTATGAGCTATTTTGTTCATCTGCCCATAGTTGTAAGTAAAGTATTAAAACCCGAGTATTATTTTATTGTCTCCAATATCTTTCTTTAGTTCTATTAGCAACTGTCTTATTTAACTTCATACGCCATCATTCAGTGCACATATATTTCAGAGTGTTATTTCCTTTTATTGAACTAGACCCTTAATCATCATGTAATGTCCATCTCTCTTACTGCCTTTTTTAATTGGAGGTCTATTTTTCTAATATAAGCACAGCTATTCCCTGGCTTTTTTAAATTACCAATTGCATGTAGGATTTTCGTCTAGCCTTTAATTATGAATCTGTGCTTATCTTTGTTGGTAATATGAGTTTCCTGTAAATAGCAGAAGGTTGGATTGACTTTGTTTTGAAATCCATCCAGCCACCTTTTCTCTGGTAAATTCAGACCATTTACATTTAAGGTGATTATTGAGATAGAGGAGTGCATTGTCATTTGCTATTATTTCTTTGTTTTTATTTGTCTTATCTTTTTCATTTTGAGGATCTTTTATATTTTATTTAGGTTTCATTTGTTGCCTTATATGCTACTTCTTTTGATTTTTCTTTGAATGTTCTGATGAGGTTAGGATATGATGGGGTATTAATGTGGCCTGTTGGATGGTCAGGTCTTTCAGACTTCTTAGGATGGGCCACATTGTAACTTTCCTCCACTGTGTTACATGATTTAGGTGTCTATTACCTCTACATCTGTTGTTTCTTTACTTCATTGTAACCACTTTAGAGCTTCTTTCAGGTAAGGCTTAATACCAACCCAATTCTTAAGTCTTAGCTTCCCCTTTGTATTGTAAGTCTCATCTGATTCATGGGGATCTTAACTAGTTTTAGATAAAGAGATTTTGAATTTGTAACTACACACAGATTTAATAGAGAAGATGGCACTCCTTTCAAATCTCTATTAGGTTAACAATATTAATAGAGATTCTGTATAACAGCCACAGCCATAGGATGAGTATATAAAAATATAGCCAGTCCTGCACTGGCAGACATACAAAACCCCCATAGCAACAGAGATGACAGCTTGGTAACAGCAGCTGTTGCTTAATTGAAAACATTAGAAAAATATTATATTATATCTGTATTCCCTGTTTTTATGTTTATTTTCATCACAAATGAGAAAATAACACAGGAAAAATACAAAGGAAACATGAAACAAAGCTTCAATGCTAACAAAGGTAATGGGTGAACCATCTCTTCAAAATTTAATATTCTGGGGACTTACTCCACTTTTCCATGTGAATGAGCACTTCCTTTTGTGTTTAAAGAGCTAGAAATTCTTCTCATGGTGTTGAATTTAGCTCCTAGTCAAGCCTTTAAATTTGATGAACTCAGAGGAGAAATGGAATATGAATGGTTCTCTATGTCTGTATTTGTGTGTCAAGAAAGAGATGGTCACATTTTAAGTGCCATTACAGATACAGAGAGAGATTTGAGACCCAGAATCACACTCATGTGAACTAGGAGTGAATTTTTTTAAAGATTTATTTATTTATTTATTTATTTATTTATTTATTTATTTATGCAAGAACCGGGGTACAGGCCAGATGCACGGGAGGGTGAGAGGGTTCACCAGAGAAAGAGTGGGGAACAGAACAGGCAGACTGACGAAATACACTGCTGAGGGGAGCAGTGGGTTAGACAGGAGAGGTCTGCTCGCCATGTGGGACCCTCGCCAGCTGGCCGGGATTGAACCCATGCTACAGAGGCTATGGACAGCTTCACAGCTCTGTGCTCAACTGCCTGCGCTACCAGGGGAGGCACTAGGAGCAAATGTTTTTTGACAACACAGGTCCAGCCCTACTAGAGTGACCCATTCACGCCAAAGCAACACCAACATATGGGGTACAATTTAAAAAGGATTGGTAAGAAAAGAAGAGCATATAGGTGGCTCTATGAAAGCAAAATAAATTAAGCAATGAACAACTATTTTTGTATCTCAAAATATGGAGCAAGAAGGGACCTTGTAGTTGATCTGTCTACTTAAAACTTTACGTTGGTGGCACAGAAAGATAAAACAGGAGATGCAGTTTATTCCTGGGAAAGGGTTTTCTTTTCCCTAAAATCATGCCAGAGATAATGGTCCTAATGAATTTCAAGGGCCCTAAACATAGTTGGCATGTAGTCAGAATCCATCTGGCAACTGGAAATCAGGCACCACATTTGCAAATAGGATTTCCAGTGCAGGCGATGCATTGAAGATTCTCATTGCAAAATAAATATCAAATATTCCATTTGATGACAGTGAACTCACAAAAGAAACACACTGCAAAATTGTAGGCTAGAGTCCAGAATCTAGCCTACAACTACAGGTACTAATTTTTTGCAATAGAATTCAAGTCTTTTCAAGATTGATGCCATCCTATGAAAGAAAAAATGCTATTCTGTAAGCTTCTTGGGATCAAGAACTGTCTTATTTATTTTTATGTCCACTGTGGCCCATAGTGAAAAGCTTGCAAATAGTAGACATTCTACAAATAAATAGGGCTATGAAATGAAAGTGAAATTGATATGCTACTGAAAGATAATACAAAATAATATGACTTTTTCTAATGAATCAGGAATTTCAATACATTCTTTAACTGATTAATTTATTTCTTCAATTAATAGGTAGTGAGCACCTACTCTGGGTCAACCAAAGTGCTAAACTTACATTGTAGTTTCCAACTTACATTATTCTCTTATGTGAAAGAGGTAGGAAGAACATTCTCCCTCTTTCAGTGATTCCAGTTGTTCAACTTAGATTTCAATAAATAAATCAATTATTATGTCAAGTGTTTTATTAAAACAGCATTTGATAGGAAAGATGCATCTGTAACATTGGGAGGGTCTTTTCCCCTCAAATTAACACTGCCTTTACTCATCGAGTATGTGAAGAGAATAAAGACAAACAGGAATTTCTCAATGTTCAACAGCTAGAAACCCAGTGAAAATCATCACAGTGATCTCAACCCTTTAAATCATCTTAGAACTCTCAGCTCAGAGAGGCCCATAATGCAGGAAAATTATAACATCTTAAAGACTTCCAATCTTTGAGTTGGAAAGATCTCAGAAGTTAGCTGAGTTTAAAACAACTGCTTATCAGACTGTGGTAATGGTGATTTGGTGGTGGGAATTTTATGGGGATTACATCTGAGAGGACAAATGATCATTACACAAAAATGAATGATGATGTAAAATATATTTAAATAAATATATTTAATTAAAAAACAAATACTTGTCACGTAATGCAGGAATATCAGAGAAGATATGCTCTTCTTTTATATTACTGGTAGATTGTCATGTAATTTCCTATCATATGTGGCTAGAAACAAGGAGTCACTACCAATAGGCCAATTGTAGCACATTGTAAAAAGATTATGTTAATGTGTTGTATCCTCAGGAATTTAGGAAGAAATTATATTCTAGATCCATCAAAACCTGAAGGACAAAACACTAGAGAGGTAAAAATTATACAGACTTAATCCAAGAAGGCTACATGCTGTGTGATTACAACTATGTGACAGTCTAGGAAAGGCCAAATTATGGAGTCAGTTAAAAAATCAGTGGTTACCAGGAACTGGGGAGATGTAAGTTGAATCAGTAGAGAGATTCTGGAGCAGTGAAAATATTACAGGGCAGGGACAGGGACACCCCAGACCCCCCAAATCTGCTTGCTCTAAATAGGTTCTGCATCCTCTGCATCAACAAATATATGAGACTTTAATGGGAAGGAACTTTAATACAATTAGGAAACAATACAGGAAAGGCAAAGAATATAGTTTCTCAATCAAGCACCCAAAGTTACCTGTCCCCTCATGGGTAAAAGTCCATCCAAGCAGGATTGGCCCAGAGAGGAGGCCCCAAAGCCTGCCATAAGCCTAAAGCATCTTCCAGTGGGGACCCACAGAAAAGGATCAGAAACAACCAGAGAAGTCTGGAGGAAAAGGAACAAAATCAAAAGCAAGACAAAAACCGCCCTTGTCACCTCCCGACGGGTCTCACCCACATCTGTGTCACCCAGTGCACGACCAAAAGGCAAGCGCAGTTTCTTCACAAGTCTCTCGGCTCCATGCGCCTCCTCCAGGTCTCCTTCTGGCTCCATCCTGCTTCCTTCCTTCCTCAGTCTCCTCTGCAGCTTCTTCTCCCCCTGCTCAGCTCCACCCTCCCTTCGGTGGGGCAGGGAACCTGGAACCTCCCCCTTTCCTGGAGACCACCCTGTTACAAAAATACACTCTATAACCCTCTAATGATAAATACATATAATTACACATTTGTCCACCTCCATAAAATTTACAACACCAGAGCTTTAAGGTATACTGATGTAAGTTTTGGACTTGGTGATTATTATTTCTGAGGTCAAATGAAAGATTCCTCAAATTTCTATTAATCATTCACTGTAAATCTAAATCTAAATCTTTGTCTAATATGTGTCAAAAATATATCATCTCATAAATAAATATATAATCATATAGAATTGTAAAGCTTAAAAAGGAATACATTTCAAAATACATATTGCAAAATTTACATTAGCATATTCATTGCATACTAATCACATTATATAAATACTGAAATTCTTATGGAGCACATGGGAAACTTCTAGTGAAATAAAACCAGAGCAGCATAGATCCATGTCATGATGTCATAAAGCATAATATATTGTATAGTATAGTTCAAATTACACAAAATTATATTATTTTGATTACATAGTTTCGGACACAACTTGGCTTGAAAATTAGAAAGGATAATACATTAAGTTTGATACACTAAACAGAACTAAATTTTTGTTTTTATAATACAACTTTTCCATTTTCACAGCTAGAGAAATAATTTATTAAATAAATTAAAGCATTAGCCATAAAATAATTTTCAGTTCATGATAGACTGAAACATTGCAAAAATTGGCAGTAAAGTAAGGTTATTAACAGTCTTACATGCTAAATTATATTGTTTATGGGTATTAAAAATCAACCAAGATTTTACTGAAAATTAAAATTTCTCTTAATCCTACTGATTAAAATTTCCCCAATACAAATGTATACATAATAATCCTAAATTAAGAATTAAACCTCTTTCAGATAAATTATGCATGGAAAATATGATCAGATACATTACATTTGAGAATGTTCGATTATCCTGTAATCTCTGCATTTTCATTTCTAATAAGGGGTAATTCCATTTAATGTAGTGATTCTTTTCCAGTTAGTGATTAGAGTTTGATATTGCAGGGCTTATGGTAATCCCAATATTTAGGTTACAAGCATATGGTGTGGTGATGGTGGTGTTGGCTACTGCAGGGGATGGTAATAAATAAGTCACTAACTCCATCATTAAACGTGCGTTTTCCATTTCTGTTGGAAGGAGGTGAGAGTCAAAGAGGCCTTTAAAAAGACTCTCTCAGTTCCATTGAGCATGTTAACACTCAGAGCTCCCTCCTGGAGATTTCTGAGGATTGTCTGTTAAGAGAAGGTTAAATTAATTTGAAAAGCTTTGACAAACTTTTGATTGTAACTCCCTGTAGTTTTAACAAGTTGAATAAAAGTATTTTGGAGATAGGATCATAACACCTCTGACAAATTTGCAGTCCTTGGCATTTTAAAACTATGACTCAGGTTTTTCCCAAAGGAAGAAGTTAGGAAGTCAAGAAGGGAGGGTGGAGGGTTTGGGAGGGCGAGGTTCAGGGAGGGTGGGGAGAGGGAGACCTTTGCTAGTCACACATCACAAGCAGTGAAATTCCCTTGACTGGGAACCCACCAGGTGCATTTCAAAGAGACACGTTTGAGGGAGAAGGTGTCACTCAAGGCAGATATTTATAAAAGATGACAGTTTGCAAATATCTCAATCTTGGACAAGCCTGAGCTCATGACACACAGGAGCACCACCAAATTGTACGAGTCAGCAACCAACGTTCATTTCATCAGGACCTGTCCGGCCTCTGCTGATGGTTTGATAATCTGGGCAGAGCAGACAAGAGTGGGTTCATTCTGCTGCTTATTCTGCCTGGAGCCATCTCCAACGTCCTAACAAATATGCAAAGAAGGAGAAAAAGTAGAATTGCGGAAAGCTTTGTTTCCAAAGGTAGCATGTGGCTAATTTTTAGCTCTTCCAAAGAGGAAGCGTGCAATCAATAATTGCAAAAATATTGATGGCGGCTCCTGCAGGTTGACAGTAAGGTGGCAGAGGGTCTGCCAGTGTGGAGACTTTTATCTCAGGACAAAGATCCCATGGAAGATCTTCTGCAGAAGAACTGATCCCACTAGATGCTCTTTCCCGTGACAGCTGCCCACAGTCCTGATACACGGAGCATAGTGATCTTTGATGAAAATAGTGTTACTTCTTCTCCAGGGGGTGAAACACTAGAAGTGCCCTGAGCAAATGCTAAAATACCACGGGAGATTTTCCATAGTGTTTCTATCAAGTTGACAGACACTCTGGATGTCGGAGACGCATTGTGTGGCCAGCCTGCTTGCTGGCTTTGACATTACCACTCAGTGCCGTTTGCTACCTGGCCAATCGCTGCCCACACAGATGTGTTTCGCTTGCCATTCAAAACGTTCATAACGTACATCTTTTAAATGTCAATGTTAAAAGTCAGGAGTTTTATGGTAAATCTTAATTTGGGGAAAAAAACATCAGACTGAACAAGGTTAGGCACAAAAGACTTCTTTTGACCTTAACCTGGAAGAATTGAAAACCACTGCCAGCTTTACATAGTTCATTCTCCATAATCTCTAATCTTTCCGAAAGTCAGTCCTGAGGATCAGAGACCTTTTTCCATCCAATACATACTTTTTGTCCTTTACAGTCTGCTTATTTCTCTCTTTTGTATAACCTGTCTGAGTACTTCAGTTTGGACTCACTCTGCCATTTGGGCAAATCATCACCTCAGCCTCCTTTTCTTTAAAATAATGTTAAGGCTGATTGTTTTATAGGGTTGTTGGTGAGAACTAGAGATATGGAAGTGAAAATACTTTGCACAATTTGGGATACATACTAAATAGACATTGGATAGATGCAAGTTATGTTCACTCTTCTCCAATTCTTTAGGAGGGAAAAAAAAAAAACATGCACACAATAGCATATTGTT
>NW_023601513.1:0-19293 GCF_014898055.3 Talpa occidentalis
ACAAGACAAAAAATAAGTAAAGAAACCAAAGCTCTAAATAAGGACCTAGAGCAATTGGGCTTAACAGACATCTATTGAACACTAAACCCCAAAAAAACGGAGTACACATTTTCTCAAGCGCACACGGATCATTCTCCAGGATCGATCACATATTGGGGCACAAGACAAACATCAACAGATACACCAAGATTGAAATCATATCAACCATCTTTTCTGAACATGAAGGCATCAAACTAGAAATAAACCATAAAAAGAAGGCAAGGAACTTTCCTACCTCATGGAGATTAAAAACCACACTACTGGAAGACCACTGGACTAATGAGGAGATCAAAGAAGAAATTAAAAAATTTTTTTAATTGAACGACAAGGAGGACACCAATATCCTAAATGTATGGGAGCAGCAAAAGCAGTAATAAAAGGAAAATATATAGCAATAGAAGCTCACATCAAGAAACAAGAAAGAACTCAAAGAAACAACTAATCTCGAAGCTCAGAGATCTAGAAAAAGAACAACAAAAAAAACCCAAAACCAGTAGAAGAAAAGAAATAATAAAAAAAAGCAGAAATAAATGAAATTGAAACTAAAAAAACAATCCAAAAGATCAATGAAACCAAGAGCTGGTTCTTTGAAAAAATCAATAAAATAGACAAACCCCTAGCCAGGCTCACAAAGGAAAAAAGGGAGAAAGCACAAATAAACAGGATCATCAATGAAAGAGGAGAAATCACAACGGACACAGCAGAAATCAAAAGAATAATCAGTAACTACTATGAACAGTTATATGGAAACAAGTTTAACAATCTAGAGGAGATGGACAAATTCCTACAACTCTACAATCATCCAAAGCTAGATAAAGAAGAAATAGAACACCTAAACAGACCAATTACAATTAGCGAAATTGAAATGGTAATCAAAAACCTCCCTAAAAACAAAAGCCCATGACCTGATGGATTTACAAATGAATTCTACCAAACATTCAGAGATGAATTAGTGCCTATCCTTCACAAACTCTTCCAAAAAATTGAGAAGGAAGGGACAATACCAAACATGTTCTATGAAGCCAACATTACACTAATACCAAAACCGAATAAGGACAACACAAAAAAGGAAAACTACAGGCCAATCTCCCTAATGAACACTGATGCAAAAATCCTCAATAAAATTTTAGCCATCAGAATCCAACAATGTATCCATAAGATAATTCACCACGACCAAGTAGGATTCATTCCAGGGACACAAGGATGGTTTTAACATCCGAAAATCAATCAACGTTATCCAACACATCAACAAAAAGAAATATAAAAACCATATGATAATATCAATAGATGCTGAGAAAGCTTTCGACAAAGTGCAACACCCATTCATGATAAAAGCCCTTGAAATTCTTGGGATACAAGGAACATACCTTTATGATGATAAAGGCCATCTATGACAAGCCAACAGCCAGTATCATTCTCAATGGTGAAAAGCTGAAAGCAATTCCATTAAGATCTGGAACAAGACAAGGATGTCCACTCTCACCACTGCTTTTCAATATAATACTGGAAGTCCTAGCCAGGGCAATAAGACAAGAGAAAGACATCCAAGGATTCCAAATAGGAAAAGAAGTCAAACTATCACTATTTGCAGACGATATGATATTATACATAGAGAACCCCAAAAACTCCACAGAAAAGCTAATTCAACTCATCAATCAGTTCAGTAAAGTGGCAGGATACAAAATCAACACGCAAAAGTCAGTAGCCTTCCTATACACAAACAATAAATCTGAAGAAGAAGAAATCAAAAAAACCATCCCTTTCGTTATTGAAACAAAAAAATCAAATATTTGGGAATGAATCTAACAAAAGAGGTAAAGGACCTATACAAAGAAAACTATAAAACACTGTTAAAAGAAATAGAAGAAGACACAAAGAAATGGAGAGATATCCCCTGCTCATGGATTGGAAGAATAAACATTATTAAAATGGCCATCCTTCCAAAAGCAATATACAGATTCAATGCTATTCCAATCAAAATTTCAATGTCATTCTTCAAAGAAATAGAACAATTATTGATGAAATTCATATGGAATCACAAAAAACCCCGAATAGCCAAAGCTCTCCTGAAAAAAAAGAAGGGAATGGAGGCATCACACTCCCAGACTTCAAACTATACTACAAAGCCATAATCATCAAAACTGCATGGTATTGGAACAAGAACAGACATACAGACCAATGGAATCGAATAGAAAATCCAGAAATAAACCACAGATTTATGGTCAACTAATCTTTGACAAAGGAGCAAAGACTATGCATTGGAGCAAAGAAAGTTTGTTCAATAAATGGTGCTGGGAAAACTGGGTCGCTACATGCAAAAGAATGAAGCTTGACCACTACCTCACACCATACACAAAAATCAACTCAAAATGGATTAAAGAATTAGACATAAGACCTGAAACCTTAAAATATATAGAAGGAAATATAGGCGAAACACTACGTGATTTGCACATCAAAGACATCTTTACAGACACATCACCCAAAGCAGTGATAGTGAAGGCGAAGATAAACAGCTGGGACTACATCAAATTAAAGAGCTTCTGCACAGCAAAAGAGACAATAACCAAAAACAAAGAGAAACCCCACCGACTGGGAGAACATTTTTGCACCCAACACTAATGATAAAGGACTGATCACAAAAATCTGCAAAGAGCTGATGAGACTCAACAACAACAAAGAAAATAATCCAGTCAAAAAATGGGCAGAAGAGCTAAAAAGAAACTTCTCTGAAGAGGAAATGCAAATGGCCAACAGGCATATGAAAAAATGTTCAACATCACTTGTCATCAGGGAAATGCAAATCAAAACTACCATGAGATACCATCTTACACCAGGGAGAATGGCACATATTAAAAAACTAGCAACAACAAATGTTGGCGAGGGTGTGGAGAAAAAGGAACTCTTCTGCACTGTTGGTGGGAGTGCAAACTGGTCCAACCACTATGGAAAGCTGTGTGGAGATTTCTGGACCTACTAAACATAGAGCTTCCATATGATCCAGCAATTCCACTCCTAGGTATTTACCCAAAGGACACAGAAACATCAATTCCAAAGAACACCTGCACCCCTATGTTTATAGCAGCACTGTTTACAATAGCTAAGCTTTGGAAACAACCCAAATGCCCAAAAATAGATGACTGGATCAAGAAGATGTGGTACATATATACCATGGAATATTACTCAGCATTCAAAAAAGATAAACACATGCAATTTGCAGCAACATGGATGGCGCTGGAAGGGATCATGCTCAGCGAAATAAGCCAAAAAGAAAAAGAAAAATACCGGATGGTCTCACTCATAGCAGGAATCTAGAAAACTTAAATAAGGGACCGGGAAAATGAATAACTATAAGAAAGTGAAAATCAAAATCAACAAAAAACTATGAACCAGAGACACTTTTAGGGGGGCAGGGGCGGGAGGGAGGGATTGGGGTCAGAATGGGGGGGCTGCAATTGTATGGGGAATATAACAATAAAATTTATTATCTAATAAAAAAAATCAAAAAAAAATAAATAAATAAATTTTAGTGATCTGTCAAAAAAAAAATCCATATTAATTAAAATTAAATTAAATCCTTACATTTAAAGAAACTCTTACTTTTGTCCAAGAAAACATTTGCAAAAATGTTCATAGTAGCAAAAGACTGAAAACAATCTAAAATCAGATAAAATATACAATTTCACATAATATTATATTACAGTAAAATTAAACTATAGCTCTTTATATCATCGAGATCCATCTCAGAAAACTAATGCTGAGTGAATGAAGAAATTTAAAGAATACTAAAAATGTCACAACATTGGCCAGGTAGAGTTCTTTAAATGTTAAATGGCATAACCTATATGCAAACATGATAATGTTGCTAACAGGCAAGTAGAATGCCAGCTTTCCATTTTATTGTAGGTATATTTCTGTGAAAATGTAATTCCTAATTCAAAGAGAATAGAGGTTGGATTTATCACTCATTTAGAGTTGATTTTTATTTCTGTTTCATGGGGAATACAGAAAGTTTATTTTAGATGAAAACATTTCATAAGATTTTATATCAAATCCTTACTGCCACGCAAGTTACAATAAGAGAATCATTAAAAGCACAGTTTTTAAGGATGATGAAAGCTTAATAAACCAAATATTTGCTATTATTGCCTAACCTCATCCTAAATAATTCTGAAACCTTCCAAATATTTATAACACCCCAAATTGAAGTAAGGTTGCTAACTCATCTAATGATTTCTGTATTTTGCATAACTCTAGGTCAACTACATGAAAGAAAATGAATTACTTACAATTTTAACATTGTAATAGCAAACCTTTGAAAGCGGCAGATATCACTTAACAATTTTTATTATTTATTACATGTATAAGCATGCCTACATTTCCACTGAACTGAGAAAATATCTCTTTATTTCCAAAACCAAGTAAATTCAAAGCTGAGAGATACTTGATCAGAAAAATGGCAGTCTGAAGCTTTTTTAAAAGCCTAGAATGTAATCTTCACTAATTGTAGTTTCCTTGGAAGCATAGAGGTCTATATTAAATCTTGTCACATTTTAATCTACATTTAATTATCTTAGATCAGTCTTCAAAAGCCTACTGATAGGAAAGAAATCACACAGCATATGGTAACCAAGGAGCGCAGAAAAGTTGCAAAGCCTCTCTTCCTTTTCTTCTGTGGTATAGTAATCAATATTCTCATGCAGTCTCCCGAAATAGAGACACTCATAATACAATAAAACCATCCTTTCACTGTGGATCACTGCAGGAGAACCTCCACTGATTGTTAACAGTTATAGGTTGTATGAGAGCTTTTGTTTTCTTTGGGTATCACATTCCAGCAGCAAAGCTCTCCAGATGCTGAGAGTGCTGTAGGATAGTCCCCCCGAGGGGACCACCTCCCATTACACAGAGAGTAATGGTTCAGCTCCTCCTTACAAACCAGGAGTGTTTGTGGTTTGCTGCCATATCAGACACATCAATCATCATGCCAAGGAAACTGCCATAGGCAGAGCTCCTGCTGAAGAAATTAGCCACAGCTTTTCCTTCTGCAAGAAAAACTGTGTTTTGTATCACATAACCCACATATTCTCGTTTCCTTGGGCCACAACTGGTTGGAAAATAGGTGAGCATCCAACTCAAGCTAAGACCATTTTTCAGCTATCAATAGCCCATGAGGTGACTGATTGTGGAAAGTTTATCTGAGTCTAAAAATACAGTAAGAATCAGTGTTGCAGAGGGAACTGAGAGTAAAAGAAAGCTCAACTAAAGCTGTGAGGTGAAGGAGAGGTCATGATAGGTCAGATCAAGTTATGAAGGAGGAAACAGAAATGGGTAGAGAACATTAAAAAGAATCTTAGAAAAAACAACTGGTTTAACTGAAAGAGCAGTAGTGACGGAGGCTGAGTCATACTGGCCAAGAGCACCAGAGCAAAGCTTCACCATCATAGTGCAGAAAAAGTTTTACCTTACCAAAATTGTCTCTCTTACACTGAGCTTCCATTCTTGTTGCAGATATCCTTAAAATAACACCCTTTCACTTGAAATTGACAGTGATTTCAGAATGAAAATGGAAATAAATGTAATTTTTACTACTACATTTTAAAGTATGACAAGCATTGCAAAGTTAACAAAACTGTATTGCAATGTCATGGTTACCTTCTTTTTAAACTCCTACTTTGATCATAGGCTTGTTAAAGTACCTTTATAACAAATTTTGATATTTACCACTATTTTCCAGGCTAAATTGTTAAATCAAGTGGAAAATACAAAGGTTAGCAAGACATTTGAGAAGTTAGTACAATATTTATGATATTCTCATTCCTACCTCATCATTCATACATGACTTGGACTTTTTCCCTACCAGACTATAACAAGAAGCAGATAATGGAGAGGAAGAGTAAATACCCCTTAATTTTGTTGAGTACCAGACATTCAAGCCATGCCAATTAAAAAAAAAAAAAAACCAGAGAGAGAGGCACTCCTGTTTTTTGTACTCAGTAAATATTTTCCATTTCTCTCATCTGAACTGCTTCTGAGTTTTAACATAACAATGCCAAATAGGAAAGAAAAAAAAAAAGAATTTTTGAAGTGTAACTGCACTTACAGAAAAAAACAAGAAAGGGCAATTGAACAAAAAAAAAAAAAATTTCACCAACAAGCAATGATAAATTCCCCAAGGAAGTTATTTATAGTTGGGTCAAGAATCACATGTTTGACTTTTATAGTCAAAATAAAAATGCTATCAGACTTTTCACAAAGAACTTCTGTTTTTCATGCCTCAGACATCAGAGAGTCAATGACCCTGAGTGAAAAGTTAAAAAAAAAATACTTTTTTCTAAGATGCACATAATGCACACTTTTACTTGTTGTTTCTAAGTCTCTAGTATCAAACATGCTTTAAATTTCTAAATCCTTCTTACAATTTTAGACTTTAAGGTCATCCACAAAATTATTCATTGGCTCTAGATTACAAATGAAATTTTACACAGAATTCTGTTCCTTTCCCTCTGTCTCAAATAAAAAATGTTATGAATTCTCCATGTTTCTATTAACTCACAACATTCTCCTAAGCAATGATTTCAACTGATAAAGCATTTGAAATTGTAAGACCATAGTAAATCAAAATGAAATGGCAACAGGGCACTATAATTTTAAAATGAGTTCGTTTTCTTGTGACTCAAATTTGTATATACTCTCTATTCTTGACATTCAACTCTTTCTTTACCACATATAAATCAAACACACTCACTTTATTTAAAATTGATACACTTTATTTAAAATTGTAATTTTTCTGGGCCTCCCTGGTAGCGCAGCAGGTTGAGCACAGTGCTATGAAGCTGTCCGCAGCCTCAGCAGCACAGGTTCAATTCCCGGCCTGCCAGGATGATAACCACAGGGTGTGGCAGACCTCTCCTTCCTTGCCCGCGGCTCCTCTCAGTAGTGCTTTCGGTCCATCTGCCTGTTCTACATCCTGCTCTGTCGCTAGTGAATCCTCTCACCCTCCCGCGCCTCTGGCCTGTATCTCAGCTCTTGTATAAATAAAATAAATCTTTAAAAAAAATTGTAATTTTTCTGCCAAAATATAAAAAAGAAATTGATAACAATATTCAAATTAGCTTTATCAGTATACCCACTGTGAACAGTGGTTTCATATACTTCAGGGACCACTGACCGGCGCTACCATGTCCCCAAACATCTGGATCTCTCCCTGGAACCCAAACCAAACTCCCCCAGCTATTGATAGTTACAGAACAAGAACTACCCCATTCATAGAAATGGCATTAAATAGATGTTTTATTGTTGGGTTTTTTTTAATGAGGGAAGGTAATGTTTGTGTTAGTAACACTAGATCTGATTTAGCTGAACAAATATACTTTGTTATAATACTATAAAAGCAAAGCAGAATACCCTTCAGCAATCAAAAGAGAAAATGGAGATATTTTTAAAGTCTCTTTTCATTATCTTGAGCATCTTGGCTCTTTAGCACTCAGCACAGTGCCCACAGTAGGCACATTACCAATGCTTACTGAAAGAGTGATGTTACTGTCTTTTACCAACATACACTGTTAGAGTTGCTTTCTTGTTTTCAGTTTTGCTACACAGAATAATGTTTCTATATGTAGATTTAGTAAGCTCCTGCATTCTATTTTTTTAAATTTGTATTTCTCCTTTAGCTGAGTTCATATAAAGATACTCCTCTTGTGTTGCACAAAGTAATCATATCTGTCAACTGTTCCAATGAGCTATCATTCCATGATAGATTTAACTCACTATACTAGTTTAATCATTAAATTGTACTTTATGTTCATATATTGAGAGTGTCAATAGATCACTAGTTTAATGGAGTGTAATAAATGAGTTCTTAATTGATTATTGTTCTCATTAATCACTGCACTTCCACCAAAAAAGATCTATGAAATACACAGACATGATGTGATGCCCCAGAGCACAGGGTAAAGAATGGATAAGAAGCATATAAATATAATTTTGGAAACTCAGAAAGAATAAACCCTAGAGCCTTGCATATTAGAATCATATTGATAGTTGGAATTATTTTAACCCAGTCTGCACCACAAAGTGTAATTTAGTTTTAAGAAATATCTGTAATAAAAAAATAGTTCCTTAAGGTGCAATTTCCTCATCAAAACAAGTTTTTGCCCCCACATGGCAATAATGTTTCAAGACATCCCAGGAGTTTTGACTGATAGCCACTGATATTTCAAACTGTGACTATGCACTGCCCTGCTATTTCTGGGAGAGATAGAGATGGCTGTTTGGTATAATGCAGCATAAAGTGCTCCATGATAAAGGAATAGCTCTGGGAAACAGTCAGTTATATATTCCACTGTTACTACTAAATAACCAACGACAAACCTACCTTCTAAAATGCATTTTGTTTGAAATATCCTCATAGAGAAGCACAAAAGCAGGTTTTTTTTTTTTTTGTATTTGAAGCAGATGACAAGAACACGGGAAATAGTGAGAATAATGGTACTCATCACTTCTGAATAGCAAATCAATTGCTTCATCTTATCTTTTTCTGTCATTGTGACACAATATTATTATGGGTCTCCATTTTAAATTGGTCCTATTAATCTGTTATGTTACTGTGGAACCCAAAGTTTAGAAAATTATAATTTAACAAACGTCAAAAGGCTAGAACTGTATAAAGGCAGGACTTAAATCCTGAGGTTTAGATTCCTAATCAGAATTTCTTTATATTACACATCAGCATATTCCTTACCGTGAAGACAAAGTGCCATATAATGTAATCCTCCTATACCAGAGTTGTATCTTCCTCTCTTCTCAAAGCCTCAAACCTTTGAAAGGTGGTGTATATGGACAGAACTCATGACTGAAGATACAAAGAATCATTATAATTCTTCTTTGACTCCTATTTTCAAGACCATTAGAAAATGCTTAATAAAATATTTTGCTTTTATTACAAACAATTTCTTTAATGGCTTATTATAGAAGTTCATATATCATACAATATACAACAGATGAATAATGTACTCATACCACGTAGGTGGCCAATTCCCCATTTGTCCCCTATAAGTGCTTTGTAATCCAGGGACAATGATCCTCTCAATGCTAACAACTGAAGTCATTTAGGACTCAGATCTATACCTGTCAAATTAAAAGCCCCAGTGAAGCGACACCAACAATGCTATGGCAAAACAGAGCCAAATGTCTCTTCTCTTTCTCTGCTGCTCCTTCTCCACCTTTCAGGCACTTCACCATTAGCTAAAATAAGTAGGGAATAAATATGAAGATAAGGCGAATATTCCTTAAAGTGTTGTTTCATATGCAAAATAAAGAATGAAATTAAGCATGGTTAAAAAATGAATTCTTAAAAGAAAGTGAATATAGCAAATTGCTCGTTAGTCTTGGCTAATTGACTCTTAATTAATTGATCTAGAAGCTCCTGCTGCCAGACCACAGTAATGCACCCTGCTTCAGACAAGTATGTATAACACAGATATAGTCAATCAGTATCCTACTTCCAATCCATATTCAAGATGTGTGATACATAACAGAGTTGGCACTGGGAAGTTTATTACAGCAATGGCTAAAGACATTCCCTCTTCATTTTGTATATTAAGCTATAAGGTCTGTGTTAGCTTAGAGTTGTCAGTGGCCAACTTACCATTTTTGGAAAGCTACTATCTGAAAATGAAGCCAATTCACAAGAAATCAGAACCAAGATATGGACCAAAACAAAGCCCCAATTGTGTAGCTGAAAACATATAACAAGCTATTCCTGTAGACTGTTACCGTTAGACATGATAGAAAACAATTTCTAAATATTATTTATAAATAATGGTTCTGATTTTTCTCCATCTCCTACCATTAGCAGTCAGAAGCAATACATCTCTTTTTGAAATTAAACTCTTTTGAGTTAAGTTTCTGCCACTTGCAACCAAGGTTAGAAAAAAGATTATAATAAAGCACTGAGAAAATTTTAAAGTGGTATGCAAATGTAAGGAATTTTTTATTATAGTGAAATAAATGCAAGGACTTTCTTGAATATATTTAATTTGGCCTGATCGAATTCAGTGACTCCATCATTCTTTCACACAACTTTCAACTCAGTTCTCACTACCCTTATGTTAAATAAGTCAGTATGATCCTTTTAAAAAATAAAGATTTATTTTATTTATCAATGCATACAAGAACTGTGTTCTAAGCCAGAGGTGGGGGTTGAGAGTGTTCACCAGAGACAGAGTGGGGAGCAGAACAGGGGGATCCACTGAAATGATCAGTGTACGAGACAGGAGAGATCTGCTGTGCCATCTGAGTTAACTCCCTGGCCAGGGATTGAACTTATGCCACAGTGGCTGTGATAGCTTAATAGTGCTGAGACTTTAACCCATGTGCCACCAGGGAGGCCCCCAGTATGACTCATATGAAACTGCAATAAATGTAAATGAAAACAACATGGAATCACACAAATATAACTGCCAAGGTCATAAAAGAAATAAAAAGTTGCCATGAAAGCAGTGCACTTGTGACATAAAGAAACATCTTTCTGCTACCAAAAAGAAATGCATTAAATTCATAAAGAAAATTATTCTGTTGTTGTGACTAATAAGTGCAACTGGATAGGTCTATGAATAGAATTTGATTTCTGGAACTTTAGGTTAATCAGCACGCAAATTCAAGGATGACTAGTCTTTAATAATAAAATATACTTTTACCTCAAAGAATAGGTAGTATTATCTAATAGCTCTTTTCCTGAAAATGATTGTATTCATACTCCCCTAAAAACTATTCTTTCACCTTTAACTCATTAATCAGGGACTATGTCATCATCCTAAATCACATTAAATGAATATTTTCATAGGAAAGCTCAATATTATAAATTTCAGTCTTCTGAATAATCTTTTTATACTTCAACTCTACTTTTAAATCTTTGAGCCATAAAAAAATTATTTTCAGGTTATGTTCAATTCATTTAAGATGAATGACAGTACTTATTTCAGTTTCTCATTGTATAGTCAGATCACTATTAAATGGGGAAATAAAGAGTCCCTTTTTGCTCAGATCTATTTCTTTGGTACTACCATTAAGAGGCTTATTTACAGGAAATAAAGCAATTTCTAAACATTATAAATATTGGCTCTGATTTTTCTCCTTTTGCCACTTTTAGCAGAGATACAAAGCTGGTAAAATCACAGAGAGAGAGATGCTGCAGATCATGAAGCTCCACAGAGAGAAAAAGTGCAGTTTTAGAATGAAATCTTGGCTGAATTTTCCTTGCTAACACAGACATATATAGAGCATGGTATGTGGAGTGATTTGGCCAAAACTCCTCTAATATGGGATGGGAATACAGAAACTAGCTCTCTCCTACATATTGGAATTCTAAATCTGAAAAATCAGTTAGGAAACCAGCTCCCTAAAAGTTGTTACTTAATCTTTTAGAATTTCAACAAGAAAATTCAGGCTAAATTCTAACTATAGGAAAGAAAAGAGATAGGAAGGCAGGAGGAAAATGCATATCAAAAAAAAAGAATCTTTTTTCTCCAAACCCTAGAACACCATTACTTGCTTCTCTGAGAGAAGACTCAGACTCCAAAAGTGGTCTTGTAGCACATATCATGAATTGTAACTATGACTGAGTTTTCGCCAATTTTCCCTCGCTCGTAAAATGTACTTGGTGGTATATTTAAAATCCCACCCATCTTCCCAGGTACTGCTACAATCCCCACTTCCTCTATTGACTTACTTGTAATTTCCCCTACTCCATTGCTGCCATCCTTTTCTGAAATATTGTGGTCCTTAACCTATTACCTCTCTCCAATGACTACTTATTTACTCAACTCTGTGTTATTGCTACTTGTATTTGTGTCTTATCTTCCCTAATAAATTATGAATTCCCCTAAAAGAGGTTCCTGGCATAAATTAATTTTTCATCTTAGCTAAGTACCTTGCACAACATAAGGCATTGAAAAAAATACTTGTTAAAGGATGGCAATGATGAATGATTGGAGAATATATTTAAGGCCAGGAATTGGAGAATATTTTCTCAACAAGTCAAAAAAAGATTAACATGCTTCTCTCTTCAAGCAATGACAGAAAAAGTAGCAAGCCTCGAAGACCCTCCCGGGAGGACATCTGGCATAAACACAGGAGGTTGGAGATGGTGGTCTGAGGAATCTAGTGAGGCAGGCTGAGAAACTGAGACTTCTCCACATCTCCTAAAGCCAAAAGGATAGCCAGATGACTTTTCATAGCCAAGGTCTAGAGAAAGGATTTGAATGTAGACATAAAAGCAGGCACTGTAGAAGCATTAGGACCAAAGAATAAGTAAGAACAAGTTCTACCAGGGCCTCCCTGGTGGCATAAGGGTTAAGTCTCAGTGTTTCCATGTGATGGCCCACTGAGACAGCCTGAGTTTGATCCCCGGCCAGGGAGCTAATCCACATGGTGCAGCAGACCTCTCCTGTCTCACCCACTACTCCCCTCAGTGGTGTATTTCAGTAGATCTGCCTGTTATGCTCCCAACTCTGTCTCTAGTGAATCCTCTTAACCTCCTCACCACTGGCCTGCACCCAAGTTCTTCTATACAAAAATAAATAAATAAAATCTTAAAAGAAAAAGAAATTTGAACTCTGGCATTTCTGTGAGTATAAAAATACATGATATAACAATGCTTAAAGAAGTCTATTCAAGATGGAGCATGGAAATGGGTTTTGAGACTTATGGCAGTAAGAAGAGTTAGAGCTTTACACTGGTCCAGACAGGGATGATGAAGTTGGACTCACAGTTGTGAATGGAAGTAGAAATGAAAGTGAAATTTTATGATGCTCTGTGAAGTGGAAACCAAGGGCTTGAATATATTGGATACTGAAGGTGTGAGAGGGTAAATATTCAAGAGTTTTCATTGATTGGGGAATAATAAAAAGTTCAGGCATTCCTTATGGGTAACAACAGCAAAATGATATCTTTTCAAAATGCTATTAGTCATGCTCTCCCTTTTCCCAAGAAAATACAAAATTTGGTGCAAAATGAAGGGCTTCCTGGAACTGATTGCATCAGAAGCTACTGAATAGAACACAATCTTATTTGTTGATTTTCATAGAAATTTTGTGCTTCATTTTATACCAAACCTCTTGAGCTGGAACTTCACATCTTTTTTCAATCCTTATGACCTTGTTTTGCAATGCATTCATTAAATTGCTGATTGTAAGAACTCTTATCTGATTGTAATGGCACATAGTTGCATAGGGCATATAAAAGCTTCCAGAATTCCCTGGTCATAACTCTACACTAGATTTACCCTTAGTAGTACTTTCAAATGGTATTTTAAAAACATAACTCACTGGATAAAGTAACAGGACCAATGGAATGGCAATATTCAGATAATAAAATAGCAATGATTTAAATAGAGTTCAAATCATATCTGATTCACTCAATGAATGTGTCACTATGCTAGACCTCATAAATAATACAAGAGAACTTAAAAAATAATTTCAACTTTCTGGTAACTTTCAGTCCCTTTGGGATGAGAAGAGATATGGACTTACCATTTAAGGTAAGCATTTCATTAAATGCCACAATAAGTGGTTCAAATTTAGTTAAACATAGTTAAGCATTCAAGAAAGAAATCATGTTCACTAGCTGGCCTGAATAAAGGGAAAGGCTTAAGGGAAGGGGAAAGCTTAATTGGACCTTGAAAGGCTGGTCAGTTTAGAACCAGTAGAGAAAAGAAAGCAAAGGTTTGGAGGACAGCAAATTTTTGTCACTGGTATGAGCCTAGTTACATAGAATGCAGAAAAGAAATTGATTTTGGTTTAAAAGACAGTAAACGTTAAGGAAAAGAAGAACAAGAGATTAACTAGGAAGGAAGAACTTTATAGCAGAAGGTTCTGTAGATACAATCCTATAAGCAAGGAAAGTTATTGAAATTAATAAGTAGGAGATTTGGAGTCTCCAAGTGGAATCATTAGGAAGATGGATCACTTGGACACTAGAAAGATACTAGAGTTAGGAAGACCAATTAAGAATTCACTCTAATAAAAGCAAAATGATTGGGATAAATATGAAATGCAAATTCAAAGAAGACAAAATCAAGCCCCCCCAAGAGTTTTTGCATTTTTGTGAGCCATTAGGATTGTTATAACAATTAAACAGGAGATACTAAGGCCCAAGATAGAAATGTAAAGTTTTCTGAAAAAAGAAAGTGAAAGTATCCACGTTTATTTGGAAAGAGATAGTTGATGCCTTAAAATTAATAAAATGGAATTATGGAGAAAGAAAGCATCAATTGAAAGTCTCTTTAAAAGAGAACAGATTAGAGAAGAACAAAGACCCCGGGAGACGCGCACACAGCCCAGGCTGCCGGTAAGCTTGCGCGGCACGCTTGGCGCGCTTGAAAAGCAAACGCGGACCGGGATCCCGGCTGCCCAGGTCCCCGGCCTGCGACCTAGGCTTTCAGGGAGACGCGCGGAGGCCATCACGGGGGTGAAAGTCCCTCCCTGAGTGAGCAGGAACCAGGCGCCCAGGCACGGGAGCTGGGTGCAAAAGGCGCCATTCCCGCGCCACTGAACTGGGCTACAGCCCGCGTCCTGGACCTGAGGGCTTTGAACTGAGACCCGGGGCACGAAGTTCGGGGCATGGGTTCTCCACGACGGTGGGGCACAAGGCAGACACAGCACCCCAAAGCCGTTGAGGTTTACCCTACCATTCTCGCTCTCTGTTCCCTGTCTCACGGGGGTGAGGGAGTTGAAAAACAGCCCCCCAAGGACAATAGGAGAGATATCTGGCGCCACCTAGCGACCAGAAAAAAAGTCACTAACACCCCATAGAACAGGGAAATTTCTTAAGACTTCTTGAAAAGGGCAGAAGGCTTCTGGAGGACCCAGTGGCCAGCTGGGAAGTTAGCCCACGCCAGGACCCTTCCAACCAGCAGTCGGAGCCCACAGAGGGAGCAGGCACCCACGTCCGGGGCAGACCGGGCACGCAGAAGTGTGTGCCTGAGACCGGATGTACAGGGACTGCGTCCCGCTTCGCCAGTTTAGAAAAGGGACATTTCTTCAGTAAAGACTTCCTGAAACCAGCAGAAAGCCCCCCCAGAAGCCAGAGATGGTTCCTGGAGGAGCCAGAGGGGAGCGGAGAAGTTCACCCAAGATGACGGCCAGTCCAAGCAACACAGTGTCCCAATGCATACGACAAATTAGAAAACAGACAGTAGGAGTAGAAGAACCACACGCAACCTAACAACGCCTCAGGAAAGAAGCACACCACAAAAAGAAAACCACCCTCCAGACTGAAATGACAGTAACATGGAAGAACTTCTGAGCCTTCCAGAAAGAGAATTTAAAATTGACCTGATTAAAAAGTGGCAGAAGTCATAAAGGAAAACAATGATCAGAAGAAGGAAATTGAGTCCCTAAAGAGGGAAAACAATGGTCAGAAGAATGATATTGAGTCCCTAAAAAGGGAAAACAATGGTCAGAAGAATGAAACTGAGTCCCTAAAGAGGGAAGTAAAAGAAATGCAAGAGATCAAAGAATTAATGGAGGAACTAAAGAACTCTGGGAAAAGCAATGAAAGCAGAATAGATGAAAACGAAGAACGAATAAGTACTCTTGAAGACACAGAAATAAAAAGAACCAAAACAGAAAAGGAAAGAGAAGTACGAAGGAAAAAGAACGAAGAAAGACTTCGGGAACTATCTGACTCCATGAGGAAAGGAAATATAAGAGTTATAGGAATTCCAGAAGGAGAGGAGAGAGATGTAGGAACAGAGAAAATATTCCAGGAGATAATTGAAGAGAACTTCCCAAATGCGAAGAAGGAGCTGAAAATTGATATACAAGAAGCAAGAAGAACACCAAACTTCCACGACGAAAGGAAAAACACAGCAAGACACATAATAGTAAAGCTCCCAAGAATCCAGGACAAGGAAAAAATAATGAAGCTGGCAAGAGGGAAGAGACAGATAACATTCAAAGGAAAACCAATCAGGCTGACATCAGACTTCTCTGAAGAAACACTACGGGCAAGGAGAGAGTGGAGGGACATAGTCAACAGACTCCAAGAAAACAGATGCCAACAAGAATACTCTATCCCGCAAAGCTCTCCTTCCTCTTTGAAGAAAGAATATGGACCTTCCCAGACAAAGAGAAACTCCGGAATTTCATTACGACTAAACCCCCACTCCCAAAAATACTACAAGGAATCCTAAAGCCAGAACCTCAGAGGGATGAATAACAACGAAAGAAGACCAAAAAAAAAAAAAGTTATTAAAAGAATAAATAAATAAAATCAAAGGAAAGACAAACACAATGGCAAATACAGATGCTAACATATCAATATTAACTCTAAATGTAAATGGACTAAACTCTTCAATAAAAAGACACAGAGTTGCAGCCTGGATTAAGAAACAAAACCCAACCTTTTGCTGTCTCCAGGAAACACATTTAGCTACAAAAGATAAAAATAGGCTTAAAGTTAAAGGATGGAAAACAATCCTACAAGCAAATGGACCAAAAAAGAAAGCAGGAACAGCTATACTTATATCAGATAAAACAGACTTCAAACTCAAAAAAATAAAAAGAGACCCCAATGGTCACTACATTATGATCAAGGGGACAATACTTCAAGAAGAAATAACACTCATTAACATATACTCACCAAACGAAGGAGCACCAAAATATATCAGACAACTGTTGTCCTCTCTGAAAACAGACATCAGAGAAAACACTTACGTAGTGGGAGACTTCAACACACCACTATCAACAATGGATAGATCAACAAGACAAAAAATAAGTAAAGAAACTAAAGCTCTAAATAAGGACCTAGAGCATTTGGGCTTAACAGACACCTATAGAACACTAAACCAAAAAAAACGGAGTACACATTTTTCTCAAGCGCACATGGATCATTCTCCAGGATCGATCACATACTGGGGCACAAGACAAACATCAACAGATACACCAAGATTGAAATCATACCAACCATTTTTTCTGACCATGAAGGCATCAAACTAGAAATAAACCATAAAAAGAAGGCAAGGAACTATCCTACCTCATGGAGATTAAAAACCACACTACTGGAAGACCACTGGACTAACGAGGAGATCAAAGAAGAAATTAAAAAATTCTTTGAATTGAATGACAAGGAGGACACCAATATCCTAAATGTATGGGATGCAGCAAAAAGCAGTAATAAGAGGAAAATATATAGCAATAGAAGCTCACATCAAAAAACAAGAAAGAACTCAAAGAAACAACCTAATCTCGAAGCTCAGAGATCTAGAAAAGAACACAAAAAAAACCCAAAACCAGTAGAAGAAAAGAAATAATAAAAACCAAAGCAGAAATAAATGAAATTGAAACTAAAAAAACAATCCAAAAGATCAATGAAACCAAGAGCTGGCTCTTTGAAAAAATCAATAAAATAGACAAACCCCTAGCCAGGCTCACAAAGGAAAAAAGGGAGAAAGCACAAATAAACAGGATCATCAATGAAAGAGGAGAAATCACAACGGACACAGCAGAAATCAAAGAATAATCAGTAACTACTATGAACAGTTATATGGAAACAAGTTCAACAATCTAGAGGAGATGGACAAATTCCTACAACTCTACAATCACCCAAAGCTAGATAAAGAAGAAATAGAACACCTAAACAGACCAATTACAAGCAGCGAAATTGAAATGGTAATCAAAAACCTTCCCAAAAACAAAAGCCAGGACCTGATGGATTTACAAATGAATTCTACCAAACATTCAGAGACGAATTAGTGCCTATCCTTCACAAACTCTTCCAAAAAATTGAGAAAGGAAGGGACAATACCAAACACGTTCTATGAAGCCAACATTACACTAATACCAAAACCGAATAAGGACAACACAAAAAAGGAAAACTACAGGCCATCTCCCTAATGAACACTGATGCAAAAATCCTCAATAAAATTTTAGCTATCAGAATCCAACAATGTATCCATAAGATAATTCACCACGACCAAGTAGGATTCATTCCAGGGACACAAGGATGGTTTAACATCCGAAAATCAATCAACGTTATCCAACACATCAACAAAAGAAATATAAAAACCATATGATAATATCAATAGATGCTGAGAAAGCTTTCGACAAAGTGCAACACCCATTCATGATAAAAGCCCTTGAAATTCTTGGGATACAAGGAACATACCTCAACATCATAAGGCCATCTATGACAAAGCAACAGCCAGTATATCCTCAATGGTGAAAAGTTGAAAGCAATTCCATTAAGATCTGGAACAAGACAAGGATGTCCACTCTCACCACTGCTTTTCAATATAATACTGGAAGTCCTAGCAGGGCAATAAGACAAGAGAAAGACATCCAAGGAATCCAAATAGGAAAAGAAGAAGTCAACTATCACTATTTGCAGATGATATGATAATATACATAGAGAACCCCAAAAACTCCCAGAAAAACTAATTCAACTTATCAATCAGTTCAGTAAGTGGCAGGATACAAAATCAACACCACAAAGTCAGTAGCCTTCCTATACACAAACAATAATCTGAGAAGAAGAAATCAAAACCATCCTTTTATTATCAAAACAAAAAAATCAAATATTTGGGAATAAATCTAACAAAAGAGGTAAAGGACCTATACAGAAAAATTATAAACACTGTTGAAAGAAATAGAAGACACAAAGAAATGAAAGACTCCCCTGCTCATGGATTGGAAGAATAACATTATTAATGGCCATCCTAACAAAAGCAATATACCGATTCAATGCTATTCCAATCAAAATTTCAATGTCATTCTTCAAAGAAATAGAAAATTATTGATGAAATTCATATTGGAATCACCAAAAAACCCCGAAGAGCCAAAGCTCTCCTGAAAAAAAAGAGGAAATGGAGGCATCACACTCCCAGACTTCAAACTCTACTACAAAGCCATAATCATCAAAACTGCATGGTATTGGAACAAGAACAGACATACAGACCAATGGAATCGAATAGAAAATCCAGAATAACCCACAGATTTATGGTCAACTAATCTTTGACAAGGAGGCAAAGACTATGCATTGGAGCAAAGAAAGTTTGTTCAATATAATGGTGCTGCAGGATGTGAGGGCGATCTGGCTGCGACATCTGTCACCCATTGATCGCCAGGGTTGATTTGGCTGATCTGGCTGGCCTGGCGGGTGTCCCCTTCCTCCCTCACTGCTCCATGTGGCGTCCCTCCCGAAGCTGCGCGCTCGTCGAAGAGGACGGCCTTCCCCGAATAGTGACGGACCGGTCTT
>NW_023601514.1:0-19277 GCF_014898055.3 Talpa occidentalis
CAAGAAAGTTGTAGCGGGAGAGCTCCACAGGGTGGGTCTGAGTGTTATATACCAGGGTGGTGGGGGCTTCTCCTAGTTTCTGTCTTCCTTCAGCCAGAGCTCAGGGAGGAAGGAGCTGAGAGAAGAAGCTGGGAAGAACACTATAGACACTAACATTTAAAAAAATAAATAAAGCTACTTGCCAGACAGAAACTCCCACCTGGGATTTTTTTTGTAGCCCTGTCTCTCTCTTGATCTTATTTCCTTCTTTGCTTTGGCTGCTAGGAAGCTCAACATCAATTCCTGGCTCACCTCCATTAAGAAACACGAAGGACTTCATGGTCTGTCCCTTACAACGTTGTCTCTTCCTCAGTTTTAGTTTTTCTTCCTTTCTCTCCTATTTCCTCTGTTTCATTTCTTTCATCTGATATTTTAAATATGTGTCTGAATTCATTATGTATTTGTGTCCTCCTTGTATGCTGTTGGAAATCATTTTTTTTTTTTTGAAACACAGGGAGAATATATAAACAAGAGGTAAAAAATCACCCTTGCTTTCTGGAGTCTAGAAGGATCATGAATCAGAAGAAAAAATGTTGCTTGAAAGAATTTTATTGGGATAATTGATGAAATTGGTATATGCACTGCAGATTAGATAAAAGCATTATCTTAATGGAAATTTCTTGTATTGGTTTTAATTTACTGGTTGTGTAAGAGAATGTCCTTGTGCATAGGAAATAGGCACTAATAGGGGTATGGTATCTGCAATCTCGCTCTCTCTAGAGACAGACAGATATAGGTTGAACAGGGAAAGAGAAAAGATTACAATCTCGTTCTTGACAAATGAAAGCACTGTATGTCCAAGCGAATTTGCTTTGCAATTTTAATTACAGTGGATGCCCTTTAAGAGGGAGTCTCAATAAAGGATTTCTTCTTGCCTTCAATGCTTCCTCTTCTTGCTGCCTGGCTTGTTCTGCTCTCCCCCCAAACCTCCCACCCCCACTGGAATGCTAAAAGAAGACTGAATTTTGGAGTGATTCCGGGAAAAATTGTTTTCAGATGATCAGGCATATTGTGCATGTGCAGATAGCAAAGCCCATCTGGGTCATCAGCAAGTGCTCAAACTTTTAAGCATTTTTGGGGTGGGGACAGGCAGGAGACGTTCCTTAGACTACTGCAGAAGCACCTCCACCCTTTTCTTCCAGTCCTGACTTCCTGTCAATTGCAATCCAACCATGTTGGCCTCCAGATGGGTAATCTCAGACTTTCTAGACTCGGAAGCAAGCACTTCCCAGGGGTCTGCTGTAGACTCTGCAGGGCTGAAGTCACTGCCAGCCCAGTACTGCCCCCTGCCCCCCACCCCCAAGTCTGCTGTCTGTCTGCCTGTCTGTCTTTCTCTCTGGGCCTAGGTGGAAAGCTCTGCAAGAGAACGGTGAACGCCAACTTGTAACTATTGTTCAAGAAAACTCAAGCAGGACTCAGCCGTTCCCTCCACTCTGCACGCCCGTGCTGAGGCATCAAGACAAGGACCCAGTCCTCCTGGGAAGTCTTCAGTTCTGTCTCAGACCACAGACCCCTGTGCCTTCCCTGGGGGTTCAAGTCCCATCGAAAGGACTCTGGCCTGCGTCCAGGTGGCAGAATTGAGCGCCTGTTCTCTCCTCAGCCAGGGCACTGTGGTCTCATTTTCTGTCTTTCTCAGAGCAGCGACCCCACCTCTGCAGGCGCCCTGCACACCTACACCTGCCATGCAAACAGAGAACACCCATTCATTCTCTGACCTCCCTTTCTCCAGCTCCAAGTCCCTGAATAGGCCGCTGAGCCTGACTTGTTCAGTCCAATGTCATTCCGTAGCTTGGGCGGTCGGTGGAGGGTTATGCTTTCCAGTGCACTGTCTGGGGGGGTGGGGGTGGAGGGAAAGCATGATTGTTACAGAGGCTTCCACTGAACTAAAGGTGATGTGAGCTCAGGAAAGTGATTTTTCTTGCAACTCCCATAAGGGAAGAGAGAGGAATCAGCGGGCGAGGGTCCCTTTAGCTCAGGAGCATCCTGGAGCGCCCCTCTGAGGAGGTGACATTGGACTGAGAGCCAAAGGAGCTGGGGAGGCCAACTCCAGGTGCAGGGTTCCAGAAGGGAAGAGGCCAGAAGGAAAGAGGCCGAGAGACAGGACTGAGCTTGGCAAGTGGGAGGACCTGGCAGTGGCCGGCGTGGATGGAGAGCAATGCACTCAGGCCGCGTGGAGTTCGTGTGAGTTGTGGACAGGGGCTGGAGTTTATTTTGTTGGACAGATTCTGATGCTTGCTGTAAACAGAGGGCTCTGGCTGGGCTGCCATGGAAGGCCAGGTCACGGGGGTTAGAATGGAAGCCGGGAAACTACTCAGGAGTTTCAAGGGAGAGGCCAAATGCCTCTGACACCCGGGAGAAGACTCTGGAATGGAAAAATAAATAGTGAAAGTCCAGCTCGAGGGCTGATGCTGCTGGGGCTGGAGGCGGCAGGTGCAGGGGCCAGGGTGGGCTGTGTGGAGTCCCCTTGTCCTGCTGGGATGGGACTCGATGCTCAGGCCCATTCTGAGCTCTGTCCAAAGGGGTCAGCTCCCTGGCTGGGGATCGAACTAGTGCTGCCGTGGCTGGCAATAGCTTGACAGTGCTGAGACTTTAACCCCTGCGCCACCAGGGAGGCCCTTGGCCAGCCTTCTGTTGGAAGGTCTCAGGGACATTCAATTTCCCTTCTCCTGCGAGAAGCTTGGGAAGAACAGAATCTTCCCTGGTGAGGTGAGAAAAAGAGCCGAAGATGTTTGTCCCTTGATGGTGTCAGGCAATTAAAAGAATTAATGGGTAATTAGGTGGAACCATCCCCTGCCCCCATTCTGCCCCCAGTTTAACTCAGGAGTGGAGATCAGGGTTTCACTGTGACCCTCTTAAGGGATTTCATTCTCTTAATTATACCGACACCCACTCACACACATAAATACCCACACAGGAGATGATATGCGTGTGTGTGAGCGTGTTTGCACACCCTCACACATCTGCTTGCAGAATCCTGTAATTAGCACCCCAGGAAGGACGATTCTACGAATCAGGAAACACCAGCCTAGATCCTGGGTGACTGACAAGCCAGAAAAGTTAATTTCCCTCTTTGTAGGCGAGATCTTTTAAGCTACTGTTTGATCGCCTCCGCAGATTAGGCCAGCTCTGAACTGCTTTGGAGAAATTTGTTCTCTTACCGACACCGTCCCCTGTCTGCGCTCCCTCCCGCCCCCTAAGCGATAAGGCATCTGTAAACACTCTCTGAAACTCTTTCTCCACTTTCTTGGTTTGCCACTTTGAAGTGGAGCTGCAGGAAGACCTCCGCATGAGATGAAAATGTCTTGCGAACTGATAAAGAAGTGTGGACCCAGCTAAAATCCACTCGGTAATAGGGATCAGTGAACCTTGAGAAGGTTTGTTCGGCTTGAAGACTGAGTCGAAAAATGTGAGGTTTGGATGCAATCAAAATGAACCCCAATTCAGGTCTCGCGACCTTCACACACCGCACCCCAAGGGGTGCCCAGCCGGACACTGAGTGCGCCCACCTTCAGATTTGCAATGTCTTGCAGTTTTGTTGAATTTTTCTTCTACATTTGGGATTTCAAATTTCATCAGGGAAGTCAATCGCCGGAACAGCTTGCTAAGTGCAGACTTTGGGGTCCTCCAGCCACCCTCTGAGTCGAATAGCGTAAGGTGAGGCTCAGTGAGCTGGATCTCTGGTAAGACCCCAGGGGCTTTGGCGCAGGAGAGCAGAACTACACCAAAGACCCTCTTCTGGCCAGAACATCCTCGTCATCAACAGGTTCTGGGAAACTGTGGGTGTAAGTGAAGTGATGTTATTGCAAAACCCACTTTGCGTCAGCTAATGGATGGAAACCAGGGTTCAGTTCCTACAACATATCTCTGGTCACAAAAACACCCCCAGACTTCTTGCCATAGTCAGCCATCATTTATTTATATTCATGCAGCCATTTTCTAAATCGCTCCTTCCCACTCAGGGTCCTGGCTACTGAGGTGCAAGGCTGGAACCCACACTGGACAGAGGCGCGTCCATCGCAGGGCACCCCCACTCATTGAGACTGGGGCCACTGGGTCACACCAGTATCTCCCCACTTATCTGGGGATGAGGATGGAACCTGGAGCTCCCCGAGAAAACCTACACAGACTCAGAGGGTGGGGCCCAGCCACACAGCGGCTGCCTTTTTTCCCCCCATTAATGTTACAACAAAATGATGCTGCATGAAATGCTGCTATTTAAAGACCCGCTGTACTGGGGTGATGGTGGATACACACTCTCTGTGGCCCCAACTATCACCCTCCCCCGCTCCCAGGGCTCCCCTCTAATTCAGACAAGGAAGAACAAATGTCTGGTTGAACAGAGTCGCTGGGACCTGACCTGGAGTCTTATCAGGGGCTGAGCCCCTTCACTGTCCCTTACATAGACAGGCAGAGCCCGCCCAGCGGTCCCTGCGCTTTGTCCTTGGCCCATGCACCAGGGACGTGCCTGGCACCCTCCCCGGCAGCAGCTTTGTCTGCCCCTTCCTGCATTTCCTCCCACCTGCTGGTCCTTGGCTGCTCCTCGGTGTTGGTGACTTGCCCAGTCCTCAGCGATGACTTAAGGACCGTCTAAACGGCAGAGGCTGCCAACGCGTAGTTACCACCTCTGTCTCTCTGGCCGCTGCCTTTGCTACATGGGTGTACAAAGAGCACCTCAGACTTTGCCCTGGTCCCTGCACTCTCTCCAGGCCTCTTCCTCTCCCTAGAGGGGCTTCTCGAAACTAATTTGTCCAAGTCAGAGTCGAGGAGCTGACCCCTGATTCCTCTCTTTTCTTCTCTGTTTGCATCTAATCCTTCAGCAATTCTGCCAACCAAGCCGGAACCCACCTGCTTCTCCCGACCCCACCACCATCACCCCGCGTTCACTGCCCACCCACCACTGTTACCTCCTTCTCTTACTCCTGCCCCCGGCTATCCATTCTCTACTTGCTCAAAGGTGGGCTCATGTCACTGTTACGCTAAAACCATCCAGTGGCTTTCCCTTGTGTTTAGAGTAAGACCCAGACTCCTCCCCGTGGTGGGCAAAGTGCCAGCTGCTGCTCTGTGGCCTCACTTCACACCACTGTCCCTCTGAGTGCCACAGCCCAGCCTCCCTGGCCTCCTTTTCCTTCCTCAGAGCATCCCTCATTCATTCCTGCCTCAGGGCCTTTGCACTAGATGTGCTGTCTGCCTGGAATGCTATTCCCAGTGGCTGGTGTCCTCTTGTTCAGCTCTCAGCGTCAAGAGGTCTTCCCTGAACTTCCAAACTAAGACATCCTCCCAGCCCCTCCCTAGAGCCCTGCATTCTTTCCCTGCCTATCACTTACCTCTAGGGAATTAAAACCAATTAAAAACAAATTTTAGAAACAACAAAACAAGTGTTTTCTTGGTCACTCATCTGCTTATTGTCTGTGGTCCCTCTCCTACGGAGGGTGTCTGCTCCAGGGCCCTGCTCTGGGAACTGACCTCTGCTTTTTAAAGTTTGTTGTCACTTTTTGTCCATCACTCTGCTGTTCACATGTTTTGATCTAGAAAAGCCTTCGGCAGGTTTGTTGGAATTACGTGCAAAGTAAATGTTAATCATTCAGAGCAAGGCAGGGATTCTAAAAAAGAACAGGTGCCTGTGGTTTAGCGAGACGGATCCCAGACACACACGTGTGGCTGAGCTGCTTCAGAATTACCTGGGGAACATCTGGACGAGCCATATTCCCAGACTGCCTCCCGAGAGGAGCTGTTCCGGCAGGTGTGCTGCTGGCTCTCAGAATCTCGATTTGTCAAAAAGTTACCCACGTGTCCTTGTACTCTGCAGGTTTGGTGACACTAGCTTGGTGCCCGGCACAGGGACGCAGGCACAGAGCTGCAGGGACAGCCCTCACTGCCTGCCTGGAGAGCAGGGCTTCTGGCCTTACCACTATGGACATTCTGGGGCCCGTTATATTGCCTGGGAGAGGCTGGGCTGTGCACCCAGAGGTGCTTGGCTGCAGTCCTGCCTCCTCCCTTGAGACACCACTGCTTGCTTCTCTTTTCCAGAAACAGCCCAAATTGTCTCCAGGCACTGGACACTTTCCCCAGCACAGCCAAGCTGCTCCCGTCTGAGAATCACCGCTCAGCTAGATTCCAGAGCACCCTCACGAGACCTCCATGTGCACAGTCTAGAAGATTCAGGTGCCCAGAACAGACTACACACGCAGTGGTTCCAAAGGCACCTCCATCGGCTGAACGATGCCTAAACCTGTCAGGGCATGTTCACTGGCTAATTGTGTCCATGGACATCAAGAGCAGCTTTTAACTAATCAAAACGAGATACCTGGTCCAACCTGATTTGAAGACTGCCATGTTTTAAAACTCGACATGACTTGAAACAGAATTCTCTAAGTTCCTATGCTAAAATACTTTCAGGATCTATTAGGTCTAACAATAGTTTGCTACATGAAAATGGCTTTGAAAATACTTTAAAGTGTTTTAAAAGAAAAGGGACTTTTTTTTTTTTTTGCAAGGCATTAAATTGGATGTGAATACGACAGATTTCAAAGACTGTCAAAATAACGAATTTACATCATAAATGCATCCGTTTCCTTTTTAAAGGCTTTCCCACTACTCAGGAAAGCATTTAATGGTGAGCAGGTTCAAAATGTCGCCAACTCCCACTGGTACAAAAGGGAGGCCATCCCCACCGGAGTCTCCAGGCTTCAGATAACGTCTGCCTCTTTTCAAGTTAATAAACTGCACTCCTGTCAAATTGCAGATAAATGAAAGAGACGGCACCATTGTTTTCCCCCACATCTCGCTAAGAAAGATATCTCCCAATATTTCGGGAGGACCACTATGCCAAAAAATAAACTTGAAATCAATCCACCCCGCCGTGACTTTACCGGATCAAAGACAATGGAATTTCCACAGAAGCACTTTTCTGAAGTTTGAGGGGCTTTGGTTTAGATCGCGCCTCATTAAGAAGCTTCTAATGCATTTGATTGTTTCAAAGTTGGCCATCTAAATTTTTAATCATGTGTGGGTGCAAGATAGTCAGAAGGTTGTACCCAAACACGACAAAGCCTCTCTATTCTAAAGAGTCATGTCAATATAATATTTTCCTGAATAATCAGCAGGTAGGCTGGAGGAGGGGGTGACTTCAAACAGCTCTGCTCTTTGATGGAGGGCTGGGCCGGTTTCTGAAGTTGCCTTTTGAAAGAGAAATAAGTCTGAGCGGTTTGAAATCTGGATTCCTTTCTTTTTGAGGGAGTGAGGCTGCCGCTTGCTTTTCTCCCCTCTCTAGCTTTTTTTTTCAGCAGAGACAGAACTGCTATTAATAACAGAGGGGAAAATAGGGCTTAACTGGGAGCCCAGCCTCTCCAACTGGGGTCTCTTGGACACTCATTAATTCAGCACGCCTGGGTTGCATTTCTTCCCCTACAGACCACAGAGTGGTTTTGTTGGTTGCCGCTCTTGGCAGAGAATTTTTTATATTCTCAAGGACCTAGTATTTGACTGGGAACACAGAAGGGTGTGGGAGGCGGCTGCACACAGCTCCGTGGCTCTTGTAAGGGTCCCTGGTGTCATTGCCTTGCTGCATGTTCTGGCTCCAAGACACCTGCATCCACCCTGCTGAGGAAGATAAGGCACAGCTCACCTGGGCTGGATGGATCTTGGGAAAACACGAAGTTCATCCCTTGGCTTTGAGACAGCTCTTTATTTATTGAGTACTCTGTGCCTTCTTTGTTCCAAGAGCTTTACTTGGATTAACACGTTTTGTTGTTTCAGCGACCCCGTGCGGCAAGTTCTTTTATTGCAGGTGAAGTGAAGAGGCAGAGACACGGGATTAATTGCATCCTCCGGATTGGAAAGTAGCCACTCAGGGGCCAGAGCCCCCTCCATGTGGATGTTCCTAGGAGCATCGTTTATAAGACCAAAGCTTTTGAAATAAACTAAATGTCCAAAATTAGAATAGTGCTTAAATAATGTGTAGCGCATCCCCACCAACAAATACACTGTAATAAATGTGATACAACCGTGTGATATGTGAAACAATAATTAACGATGTCAAAAACAATTCACACTATAAAATTAAGAAGGCAACTTACAAAGTACTATATAGTTATATATAAAATAAGATTTCTTATTTTAGTAAATAAAAATATTAGAGAAATAAGGGTGTCAAGATTATTAAGCTGCATAGGTTTCCATATCAAATTCCATAGTATGAGGCTAGGTAACTTAAACAATAGAAATTTATTTTATTTTTTTATAGTTCTGAAGGCTGGAATTCCAAGTTCAAGGTGCCAGCTATCTCTGTTCCTGGTAAGGACCCTCTTCCTGGCCTGTAGACATCCCCCTCCTCGTGTCCTCACATGAGCTTTCTCCAGAGGGTGCACAAGGAGGGAGGGAAGGTGGAAAAGGGGTAGGGGAAGAGAGAGAGAGAGTCACCAACCCTATTGGATTAGGACCTACACTTATGATTTCATTTAACTTTAATGCCTCCTAAAAACCCAGTCTCCAAATACAGTCACTACTTTGGGGGTGAGGCTCCAACATGTGAGTTTGGGAGGCAGGGACACATAAAGTCCACAGCAGAGATGGCACATTAAGAGTAATTCTATCCAAGAGATGACAATTGAAGTAATTTTTAGTTCATTTTCAAAACTTTTTTTTCAATAGACATAATTCACTTGGTATAACAAGAAGGAAAGTGTTTACGAACTTCAGACTTTTGTGCCAAGGTGGTTTCATTTTGTTCTGTATGGATGAGTCCTTTAGCAAGCCAATTGGCCCCATCCCTCCATGTCTGGGTTTTTTATAACGACGCACAGCCTGTCTTGTTCTGCCATGGGGCAGCCTGAGAAGGGCACAGATCTGAGTCTCCCAAGCAGCTGGTGTGGGGGGCTGGCATTGTGGGTGCGGGCAGAACCTGGCAGGAGCTGCACTGTGGCTGGGACCTTGGGAGATGGAGTCCTTTCTGCAACCTTGTTGCTGAGAGGCAGAACCAAAGCGTATTAGGTAAGTGGTAACTTGAGAAACAAATCTCAAACCAAATGTTTGGGGCTTTGTTCAGGAGACGCCATGAATCCACAGCGTGAACGTCTGGGTGGAGACATTCACCAGACTGGAACAGCCTGGGCTTGAGGGCCAAACCACAAGGTGTGATCGCCACTCGGGAGGCCTGGAGGGGGAGTCCCTGCTTACCACTCCGTCTCCACCACCCTCTGACTGAGCGGTGAGTGTGAGTGTGTGGGAGGCAGGGGGTAGCACCACTCCACCCATCTAACACAGTGTCAAGGACAAGAGCTTGATTCCCATGTTTCTTTAAGTCTTCCCCAAACTTTTGTTTCTTTCTGGTGCCTGGCTGCAGACTCAGGCAGCTTTGCACAAATGAGCAGGAAGCATAAAAGCAAACTCAGCATCTCTCATTCATTGTCACTGCAATGCAAAGATAAGCTTTAATCTGGAGGCCTGCACCCCAGTCCTTGTTGGCTCGTGACTTCAGGTGCAACTTCGGGAAGGCTGTTTGACTCAGCTGACCAACAAGATAAAAATAGATACTCTGCCAATCTAACAGAATGATTTTGAACCCAAAGTCTTTCTTGCTTTCCACTGTGTTGCTTGTGGCTTGTGAAGTGCTGGGCAACAGGATAAGTTGGTGGAGAAAATTCCATGGTGATTTGGAAGTTAAGACCACTTGGCCCAAGATGCAAGTTGCTGTGCAGGTAACAGGGCAGGAGCAAGCTCTCATCACCCCAAGGATGGACAAACGTGTCAGAGAAGCACCCGTGAATGTTCTGGGTGAGGGGGTGCTCATTCATGCAAAGCTGTCCAAGTCCGCAGCCAGGCACCGGAAAGAAACTAAAGTTTAGGGGAGAAAGATTTTAAGAAACATGGGATTTATGATGGGATTCCAACTTGATAAGTCAAAATGCATTTAATACAATGAACCTACAAAGGATCCTGGCTTAGCCTAGCCTACCTTCAATATGCTCAGAGCTCTTACTTGGCTAACTGGGGGCTGGGGTTCACTGTCCCTGCCCAGCACCACGGGAGAGCATCATACCGTTTATCATTAGCCTGGAGAAAGATCAGAAATAAATTCGAAGTATGATTTCTATGAATGCATATCACTTTTACAACATTGTAAAGTCTAAAAATCATTAAGTCAAACCATATTAAGTTGGGAATTCTCTCTAGCGATGGTTAAGGGTTAGACTAGATCCCCAAGATCAAAACAGGCCAAGCTAAATCTCAATTACATCTTCCACTGTCTTAATAATCTGGTAAATCGAGGAGATGCAGTGAATGCTAATAACGGAGTTTTATATATAGTATTTGATGAGATATCTCATAACATCCAGTTAAGACAATATGGCCTGGGAGATGATATAATTTGGTGGATTTATGACTAGTTGGCAAAGGGAGCTGATAGAGATATATCTCTCTCCAGGTGGGATGTGTAGTCCTCAGTCTATTCAACCACACACAGCTGCTCTGGCCATACCAGCTGCCATTTTGGATTGTGGATTCAATATTAAGAGAGCGTCGATCTTTTGGGAGAAGCTAGAAGTCCAGATATTGGCCCAGCTCAAAGTTAAAAAATAAAAAGGGAGAAAACACTGCAGGCCAAACCAAACACATTGGCAAGCTATGTTTGGCAACTGGACCATCAGTGTACGACCTCTGACTCCTAGAAAGATTTCTAGTAGCACGGGGCTGGGTCACTGGTCCTGGTCTATTCAACATTTTTATCAGTGAGTTGGATCAAATTCTAGAAAGCATGCAGCTCCAATTGGCTGTTGACCCAAATCCAAAGGGACTGCTGATATTGGGATTCTGAATAATCTCAACAGACTAGGACTGGACCTGAACCACACAAGAAGGAACTCTGTATAGACAAATGCAAGACCATGTACATAGGTCCAAAACAATCAGCAGTACAAATAAAGATAGTTTACCAGGAGCACATGATAGGTAAAATGCTGTAGAGTTTTAGTTGCCTGCAAATCAATATGAGGCATTGTTGTGACATAGTTGCCAAAAAAGCAAAGGCAACCTCAGAGTCATCAAAAGAAACAAATCTTATGGATTCAGGCCAACCACATCTGGAGTGCTGCCTTCAGTTCTGGGAAACACTTGAAGAGGGACATGGAGAAACTGGAGCACATTTGGAGGATGTCAGTTGGGCTGGTGAAAGGTTTGGAAACTAGTCAATTGAAGAATGGCTAAAGATGTTAGGGCTATTTTGCTTAGATAGTGAAAGCTTGGAGATATGTAAGTGCTGGGTTCCAAAACGTGGGGGACAGTGAAATGGATGGGACATAAGACTTGTTCCTACGTCTAGGTTAACTCCAAGGGAGAAATAGTTCATACACTTTTCAAACACATCGGTGGTGTGAAGAAGAGTTGCCCAGAAAGGAAATGAGGCCCTACTCCACCCCTGAATAAATATGGAAGCAGAAGATGGTAATATGGACAGGGGAAGGGTAGAGAGAAGTGGATTGTTACACAGGTGGTTGGTTATTAAGACAGTGATGGGAATCCTGAAATGGAGTACAGACAAGGTCTAGAAAGGATGTGTTGTCTTCCTAGTCACTCCTAAAACTAAACAGCCATACAATCTATTGACCTATGGGGTGGAGGGAAGAGCAGTTGAAGCAACTTGTTGGAGCAGCTGGCTGGGAGGATTCAGGAGAAATCTCAGTCTTGAGGTGTTACAAGTTGAAGTTTCAGAAGGATAAAGCATGGTCTGTGGTATTGGCTGAAGATGGCACATCAGTTCTGCAGGGAGATATGGGCACAAAAAGTTAAGCTGAACTTGAATTAATGGTTGTGAAAAGGCTGGGTCCCCTCTTGATGGGGATTGTGTATCTTCAGTTGAATCACACATTCTAGAATATCCTCCTTGAAATCTTATGGCATGATCCTCACAGATAGGCTGGGTTCACATTTGGAAGTTGACTCCTGCAGAAGTGACTTGTCTGGGGTCATATAGCTGGTAGATGACAGAGCTGGAAGTTAAACAGGTCTCCTGACTCCATGAAGGTCGGGCCCCAGTTGGATTTTCTGCAGAAAACTTCAAAATCACCTTTATTATTAGAATCACCCCTATTTTGTAGCTTAAAAAATGGCCACGTTAGTAATTATCATGGTCTCCAGATCTAGATTTCTTAGGAGCTGGACAGACAGATGTAGACACATCCATTCTGGTTCCTATGTATTTTCCCAATAGATTCATATTTCATTTTATTCTTTCTACCATGGATGTCCTAGTTACAGTTTCTGTGGTATCAGAAGGTCCAGTAGGGAAGAAACTGGAGTCTTCTCAGACCATCTATGGAGCCTGATTCCCAAATCCACTTTATGGTCCTTTCTTTTCTATGAAGTCCAGCTGGCATGACAAGACAGGGACCAGCCACAACAGCCCATCCACTAGCCAGTGTGTGAACACAGTCCTCTGGCACAGACTCTGCTGGGCTCATCTCCAGGTCAGCCACATCCTTTGGACTCTGAAAATGGTTACGCTGCCTGCTGAGTGGGAGATGCAGATGAAGACTTCCTGTAGGCACAGGCTCATACCATATTGAGGCGCCATCACAGACCAACAACTCCCCCTCCAGATTCTCTCTATTAGTAGCCAGAAAGGGTGATGGTATAATGGCCCCTGGAGAGTCCATATGCCACAGATGAAGATCTCCTGGTAGAGCCCTTCACTTGGAGCCTTGCAGCTTTATTATTCTGGGGCCGTAGGATCTCCTGCCACAGACCGGAAGCGGCACCTAGGGGTCTCCTCCTAGCACATCAGTGGAGACCTCTTTTCTCTCCACTGTCTTTCTACCTCTGGCTCACTGGTGCTCAGCAGCCTCACACTTTGACAGTAGTGATCTTTCAACAAATTTTTAAGAGTAGCTTTCTCTACTCCAAATTTTGGAATCTAAGAAGTGGCTCCCTTCCCAGAACAGGCTGTCTGGATTCTATAGGTCCTTTGGGATACCAGGAAAGCTTAACTGAAAGCACAAAGCCTAGAGGATCAGCTGTTTCTCAGTGACTGGAAGACATGTACATTTCATGGTTGCAAACAGAAAATGAGAATCCCTGGAGCCCAGAGTCATTTCCTACACTCCTGTAGATCCGAGGCTGCTCTTGTAGGCATTATAGTTTACCTCCCAGAGCAAGAAGTGAGATGGCCTTTAGGTGAGGCAGGTGACTTGGGCTCTAGTCCCATTTCCTGTTCCTCTGTTGATTTCTATGACTTCATATCAACAGAGCAGAAGTAGACCTGGTAAACAGAATAGACCTTCTGTTAAGGACTGACTTGCTATAGACCATTGGCCTGGACTTCGGTTCTGCCCATCAGGGATAGCTGGCTAGTGGTGTAGTGAGGCCAGTGCACATTGAGTAGAAGGTGTCTCTAGGCTAAGTCCAGCCTCTTTTGGCAAATTCTTTAAAGTGAGCTTTAAAGGTTGGGCATCATCATAACTACACATTCATACCACAGTCATTTTCCTGGATGCATGAAAATCTCATTCAATTTTTGTCTTTAGCCCTTGTCCTGCCTCATTTCTCTGTGATTGCCAGTTTCCAAGATGGCCCCCAATTAGCATTGTCTTCTGATTTTCATGCCCATGTGCAATTCTTTCCATACCAAACAGGGCTGGTTCATTGCAGAAATGACAGAAAGTAAAACCATTCAGAATAGGTCACATAAAATGTTATGGTTCCCCTTCTTTCTCTCTTAGATAATTCATGCCAGGGGAAGCCAGTCTCCATGCTGTAAGGACACTCAAGCAGTGTGTGGGAAGTTTGACACGGCAAGGAACGGAGGCTTCTGCCAACATGTGAATGAGTGAGCCACCTGGAGCCAGATCCTTGCGATCTAGTCAAGCCCTCACAGGCTTGCAGTCTCAGCCAATCTCTGGGTGGCGTCCTTATGAGAGACCCTGAGCCAGCACCGCCCAGCTGAACTGCTCCTGAACTCCTGACTCACAAAAATTCTAAGAGATAGTACAGCTAAATTTGGGGATCATTTGCTGCATAGCAGTAGACAATTGATTACGCTCCACAAATGTTTAGCGGATGAATGGTTGAGTGAATAATGAATGACTAAATACGACAAAGCCTGGACATCACCCACTGGTGGTGGCCACTCCCTTCTATCAAAAAGAGACAAAATGGCTAGGTCCTCCCATGAAAATATCTCTGTTCCAACTGATTTAGGAGGAAGGATGTGATGATCTAAGATGGTGTCAGCTCTACCAAAAGAAATTCATTTCCCACCAAACGCCATCAGACAAGGATACTAAGATATACTTAGTCCTCAAAAGTCACTCTAGATGCCTGAAATCTGTTCCTTCACATTCTTTGTAGGATTTTTACCTTGCCTCAAGGTCCTTCCTTAATTCCTCTTCCTGATAATTTCTACTCATAGCTTATAAGAATGTCTCCCCACCCCCAGAACAATACCTAAAGTGAATTAGGTCTCCCTGTGAGTCTTCCAGGGGCCTGTGGAGCCCAGTTTAACAAGGCCCAGAACAATAGGAAGCCCATGGGGTGGAATATTACACAGTCATTTAAAAGCATATTGAAGAAGAACAGTTCAGGACCAGGAGAGGTTTATAATAAACTCTTAACTGCACAAGAAAAACAGCTTACAAACAACACACGTACTTGAACAAATACACTGGGTAATACTTGCTATTACTTCTATTATTAATAAGTGTTATACAGTGGCATGTACATCATGTGTCAGTGAAGAGGAGGGATTCCTTCTGAGAAATGTGTTAGGCAATTTCATCTTATGCAAGCATCACAGAATGTCGTCACACAAGCCTCGGTGTGCTCCATCACTGGTCAGAACACTGTTAAGCAACGCAGGACGGTATAACATATAAATATTAATATAGATGCCCATGTGGACAGATTGAAAAATAAAAATATTCACAAAATGCCAATCGATCTCTTTTTTGGGTGGGGCACTATGAGTATTTTTTTAATTTTATTTTTTAATGCTCTGCGTTATCTAAACTCTACATTGAACATGTGCATTGCTTATGATTAGAAAAAAATGAGATCTGTTTTTCAAAGGGGTGAAAGAGGGCACATCTGACTTGGGGCTGACTCCTCCAGTTTGGGGAGAGATCCTGCTCCTGGAGGCCGGGAGATCAAAGAGACATCAGCGGCCACAGGTCCTTGGGGATCTCTTGCTGGCATCGGGCAGGGCTGGATGGGGAGTATTGGCTTGGCCAGGCTCCCACCAGCATGAGGAGCCAGGAGTGGCCCAAAGGCCACCATCTGGGTGGGGAGGTCAGTGTCTTTTCTTCCAGCACAGCAGGAGTGGGATGGAGGCATAGCTGGGAGAGCAGGAATAAAGAGCAGGGATGAGAAAGTAGGTTGCCAGGAAATCGAGGAATAAACACAGAGTTCCTGTGAAAGGGAGGCTGGCTTTGATCCTGGGTGGGAATGGGAAGGCCTGACTCTGGGAAGAGTGACCAACTTTCTGGGACATCCTCAGCCCACCGCGGGCTGTCACAGTGAGAGTCTTAGAACAGCACAGCTGGGAAGGGGCCCAGGAGTCAACAAATGGTTTCTCTGCAACACCCATTTCCCCACCAGACATCACAGTTCTGCCCTGGGGCTCTGGCAACCCCGCTCCTACTGCCTGTGGCTGGTCGCACACAACTCGTGACGGACCCCTCACCGACACCCCACTTTAGCACGTGCTGATTATCTGCCCACGTTACTGCCGACCTCAGCTCTCCTTGAATGATTTTCCTCCATTATCCAGAGCAATTCTCCATTATACAGAGCAGAATTAACATGCTACATTTCTTTCTTATGAATTAAAAAAATCCTGGTAAAATACACATGGCATAATATTTACCACCTTAACCGATCTGAGTGCATGATTCAGTGGCACAAAGTACATTGATGTGATGTGCCTTCATTTCCACCATCCAGCTCCAGAACCTTTTCATCTTCCCCAACCGGAACTCTGACCACTTTAAACACTAAATCTCCATTCTCCCTCCCCAAGTTCCTGACACCCGCCATTTGTCTTCCTCTGTCTATGGATCTGGCTGCTCGAGGGACCTCATGTAAATGGCATCATACTGCATTTGGGCTTTGGTGTCTAATGCCTTAGTATAGTGCTATCAAAGTTCATCCATATTGTAGCAGGTGTCAGCATTTCCTTCCTTTTTAAGGCTGAATAATATCCATTGTATGGATGAACCAGCTTTGTTTTTTTTCATCCATCTGTTGATGGGCACTTAGATTGCTTCTACCTTCAAACTATTGTGAACAGTGTTGCTGTGAACATGGTGTGCAAATGGGTCACATTTTGAAGGCAGCAAATCTTATTGGCATTTGAGGACATCCAGAATCCACCATTAGCTTCATAACTGGCTTCATGGATGTCAAAATTTTGTGTTCCCTCCAACACTGCAGGAAAGGGGTGAAGGCCTTGTTGGAGAGCGGGAATGAAGGATGCTTCTGTTGAGATGCTCTTATTCCTCTTGTGTGCCCAGTGCCTGGTAGAGCATCCAATGTGGCATCTATACCCCCTACATTATAGGTGAGTGAGAGAATAACCCTAGGAAGGGGAAAGCTGTTTGCTTAGATAGAAATGATGTCCACCCCATCCTAATACCTTGGTTCTACTAATTTTTTCTTGGTGTTCAGAGCAGCCTGTCCTGGGGAGTCCAGGTCGCACTGACATCCTGGCACATTTTCCATGCCATGCAAAACTACCAGCAGGCACAGATGACCCCTTGGGGACAAGTGTTCCTGCTACCACCCTGCCTGTGCAGAAATCTATTGTTTTAATCTGTACTCAAATCTACCTCCCCCCCAGTACACCTTGTGCTTAATTTTATGTAGACTTATTGGGCTAAGGGATACCCTGACAGTGGGTAGAAGATCAATTCTGTTTATGTATGTGGTTCCTGGAGAGATTAGCATATGAATTTGTAGAGTGGGTAAAGAAGATCACCCTCACCAATGTGGGTGTGCCTCATCCAATTCATGGAGGGACTGAGCAGAACAAGAAGGTGGAGGAGGAGCAAGTTCTTTTACTCTTTGATCTGGAACATTCATTTTCTCCTGCCTGGGGACACTGGTGCCCCTAGTTCTCAGGTTTGCAGACTTAGATCAAGACATACACCATTGCCCCCACCCCCCTTTCCTTGTGCTCCCAATTCACAGACCTTTAGACTCAGATTAAATTACATTCCTGGCTTTTCCATCTTGCAGATGGAGGACTGTGGAACTGCTTGGCTTCCATCACTGTGTAAGGCAATTGAATGGAGAAAAGTAGTCTTCCCCTAAAAGGAGCAGAAAACTGGGCATCAATAGACCAAAAATTGGATTTTGTTCCATATCAAATACCATGTACCATGTTACAAAACTGAATTCAAACTAGGTCAGTGAGTTAAATGCAAAACCGAAAACTATAAAACTGCTAAAAGAAAATATAGGAGACAATTTTCATGACCTCAGGTCAGACAAACATTTCTTAGAAATGACACCAAAAGCACAATTCATAAAAGAACAAATTGTTAAATTGGACTTCATCAAAATTGAAAACGTCTGCTCTTCAAAAACACTGGTAAGAGAATGAAAAAGACAAACCACAGTCTGAGAAAAATATTTATAAAGTACTTATCTGATAAAAGACTTTAGTTTACAATATATAAATAACCCTTAAAGGCAGTAATAGGAAAACAACTCAATTAAAAGACAAAATATTCAGAGACATTTTACCAATGAAGATGGATGGTAAATAGCAGATCCTTCACACCACAGATAATAGGGAAATGCAAAATAAAACCAGGGTGAGATAAAATTATACATTTTATTAATTTATTTTGTGGTTTATTTAGCAACTATCAAAATAGCTAAAATGTAAAAAGATTGATCATATGAAGTCTTGGCAAATATGTCGAGGAACTGGAATTCTCAAACACTGTTGGTGGAAATGCAAAATAGCTATAACTGTTCGCCATGGTATCCCTTGGAAAACAGTCTGTGGTTTCTTGAAAAATTAAACATACCTATCATATGATCCGGGCGTTTCACTACTAGATATTTAACAAAGAGAAATGACATGTTCCACAAAGATGTTTTCTTTTTTTTTTAAATTTAATTAAATTTTTTTTTCCCCATAGAAGAACTGGAGTGTAGGCCAGAGGTGCAGGGGGTGAGGGAAGAGTAAGAGGATTCACCAGAGACGGAGTGGGGAGCAGAACAGGCAGATCAAAGAAATACACTGCTGAGGGGAGCAGCAGGTGAAACAGGAGAGGTCTGCTGTGCCATGTGGGCTGGGGATTGAACTCAGGCTGCTGCAGTGATAGAGCTGAGCCTTAAACTCTGGGCCACCAGGTTTTCAAGATGTCTATAGCAGCCTTATTTGTAATAGTCCACTATGAGAACAACATAGTGTCCACCGGTCATGATATATGCATACAGTGGAAAACCACTCAGTGACACAAGGGAATGATGCTGACACAAGCTACAACATACATGAACATCGAAATAAAGGTGCTGAGTGAAAGAATCAGAGATGAAAAAAAGAACACCATCTGATTTCATGTATCTAATGTATTGGGCCAGGGAACAATTACCTAGGAAAAATGATGAAATAGGAAGGGGTATTGAGAAAACTTTGGGAGGTGACAAATATGTTCATTATCTTGATTATAGCAATGACTTCCCAGGTGTGTGTATATGGCAAGACATAGCAGAGTGTACATTTTAAATACGTGCAATTTGTTGTATGTCAATTATCCCTCAGGGAGTTTTGGGGAAGATTTTTGTTATAATAATAATAAAAAGAACTGCTATAGATAGGTAAAAAAAATACTAGCAAGTCATATCCAGCAACGCATTCAAACATAATAATAAAGACTAAGTTGCATGCCTTACTTGGCATAAAAGAGCTCTTAGGAGTATGTTTCTAATTAACACTAGAAAACCTAAGTGATTCAACATATTAACAGAATAAAATAGAACAACCATGTAATCATCTCAGTATATGAAAAATAGAACATTCAATAAACACTTTACCAAATTAGTAATATAAGGAACTCCCTCATCCAATAACCTCAAAAACATTCATATATAAGTAGGAACAAGACAAGCTTCCCTTTAAAAGCCAGAAATTATATAAAGATGATCCTGATCATCGGTTCATCAATCTCCTTGACAAAAATAAGACGAAAAAAATGGAGGGGGAAGTTTGAAAGAACAGTATTGGCAAAGATATAACT